>NW_004524910.1:1329389-1333227 GCF_000260255.1 Octodon degus
ACATTCCCATCACAAACATTCCTCAAATAACTATACCCCCCTACATGAAATTTGCAGCAATCTTATCAACAGTCCTAGGCTTCATAATCGCCCTCAAACTAAACGTAATAACCAAAAACCTTAAACCCAACTACTCTGCTAAACTAACTAATTACTCAAATATGCTAGGTTACTTCCCACCCCTAATTCACCGAGCATCTCCATATGTTAACCTCTCAGCAGGCCAAAACTTAGCTTCCCTAATAATTGATCTAATTTGACTTGAAAAATCTCTACCCAAGACTATCTCTCAAGCACAAGCAATCGCATCCATATACACCTCTACCCAAACCGGCTTACTAAAACTCTATTTTCTCTCCTTCCTAATCTCTATAACTCTATCACTCACCTTACTATTCTAATTACCACGAGTGATTTCCAGAACAATAAAAATCCCCGCGAACAAAGACCAACCAGCTACAAATATTAATCAACAATTATAACTATAAATCGCAGCAACACCAGCAGGATCTTCATTTAAAAACCCCATGCTTCCCCCTTTTTATGTCACCAGTTACTAGCTTACAAAACCTAAAACATAACATCAGAAATAAAACCTATGTGAACTGCATTATAAATTTATACAAAAGTCTGCCACAAAAAAATCTACAAATTACTCTAATATAGAGTGCTATTTTGCTGTATAAATCTGGCTTATTTTAGTTTCTATGAAGATTCTCATTTTCACCCATTCTCCTGAAATATACAGGATTTCATCCTTTTCATGAACAGATAAGTTCCATAATGTACTGTGTATAGCACATTTCCTTCAACCATTCATCTGTGGATGGACATCTAGAATTTGTCCAGCTTAGCTGTTCTGAATTGTGCTGTTTTCCTGTATCACAAAAGGATGCTCACTTTAATTCTTCAAGGAGTGTAGCAAGGAATCTCAGACCTAACTCCAATAGCTCAACTTTTAGTGTCTTGAGGAAACTACAAGGATTTCCACAATGGCTGTGCTAATTTACACTTCCTCAATGACATAAAAGTTCCTTTTAACTTCAAGCATGCCAACACTTACTACTTTTGTTTGTTTTGTTTTTCCATTCTCCACTGCAGGCATTCTGACCTCAGTAAGATGGTATCACATTAGAATTTGTATTTGCATTTCGCTGGTAGCTAGTGTTTCCCATCATATGCTTATTGGCCATTTGGAATTTTTCTTTTAATACATGTCTGTTCAGTTCACTTCCATATTTATGGCACTATCTTTCTTGCGGGCTGACTCATGTCTTCATATCATCTTAGCATATCAGTCATGATGGCTGGTGACAGAGATTGACCTCATGTTCTGTAGGCTGTGTCTGAACCTTGTCTTTTGTTCCCTTTGCTGTACAGCAGGCTCATTTGGCAGTTCTCACTGCAAATTTTAGTGTTGCTTGAACCCCTTTCATAAAGATTTTCCTGGTGTTTTTTGTTTATTTGCTTTGTTTTGTGTGACACCAGGGAATGGACACAGAGATTTTAACTTAAGCTCCTTTTGCAGTCCTTTTTTATTTTAAAATAAGTAACACTGTTGTTAACTTGCTAAAGTGTCCTAGCTGGGCTTGTGTTGCAATCGTTGTGGCTCAGCCTCCTAGTGTGTTAGATCTGCAGGCCTGTGTCACTTTCATGAAGCCTTTGTATGTGGCCATGGTTTAAAGAGTGTTTCTGATGTTTTCTAGCACTTTCAATAAATCAGGCATTAGAATTTTGTTCCAATCACAGTATATTTTTGTATAAACAGTGAATGATAGGAGTCTAGTCAGGACATGCTACATGCAGATGATCATTTGCTATGGTTATTCCAATTGTATGTTTGTTGACCACTTTCCAAGCACCAGATGGCTGCAGTAGTATATTTGATTCTCTGTCATTATTCAAGTGCCATGCTGTTCTTGTGACTATGTCTTTGCAGTGTGTTTTGAAATGGACTTTCAGGATAAATCCAACACTATTCTTTGGCCACCATTACAGTCACTATGTCAGTACTCTGGTTCTTCTTTGCATCTATATCAATTAAACATTTTTTTCTGTATCTATGAAGAATGTTACTGCAGTTAATGAATATTTCATTGAAATTGTAGACTAAATTTTATAATAGCACTTTAACAATATTGATCCATTTGGTATTAATTCAGCTGATACATGAATATACAAGGTATTTCTGTTCTCCAGGTACTTTTGTTATTTTTTATTAATTTTATTGAGAAACAAATTGTAGTGAGACTTTCAAAACAGGATAGTAGGACAGTTACAATAATTAATACATTGCATATTGTTTTCTTCATAGTAGTTATTCATAGTACAATATGCAGACATGATATCTTGTCCAAACACTATTGTAAAATCTTTCTTCTCATAAAATTAAGAGAAAGTAGATGTAAATCTATCTTATTTGTATATACAGATACAAAGTAGTCTTTCATTTATATCCCCCCTTTTCACTTAGTTTTGTCAGAGATGGGTATTCCATTGCTATTTAAATATTGTAGGTATGAGAATTCAACAAAAATAATCCAATATAGTCCAGTAGTCATACTAGGTTATCCGTGGGATGGTGCAAACCTCAAAAGTCATCTCTGAAGTTGCTGGGCTCCAGACATTGCTCCCTGCTCTATCTTTGTTTTCTACAATTCTCTTAGTTTTTCCCCCATAATTTTATTGAGCAACAAATAACAACGAGAAAATTTCAAATCAAATTAGTAGGACAGTTTCACTGATCAACAGATTGCATACTGTCATCCTAGTGGTTATTTATTGTACAAGATACAGACATGATATCCTATTTACAAACAATATTAGAACAAATATCTATTCATTGAGTTAAGAGAATGTAGCTGTATATCTATCCTAACCATTTTGAATACACAGATACAAAATGGTCAATCATTTCTATCCACTTTTTTGTTTAGTTCAGTCATTTAAATATTATAAGTGTGTGAACTCAGCAAAATATTCCAAAATAGTCCATTAGTCCATAATAGTATTGGGTATTCCACATGACTGGCAATGTCAGAAGTTGTTGACCTGAGTCCCCTACAGCTCAACATAACAACATGGCTTTACTTCTTATACTTCATTTTTATACTTTTCTGCTGGATGGTTAAGATGAAGATAAAGCAAGACCTATGTAACAAGACTTGTAGCTTTTGTATCTGATAAGGTCAGTGAAATCCCCTCAGGATTTATCCTGAGATCCTGTAACGCAGTATACAAATATCTTTTGCTATTTTCTATTGTTTTCATTGCACAAGGCCTTCACTTCCTGGGTTAAAGTTATTCATAAGATCTTTTAAGTTTCAAAAGATTTCTTCAATGGTTTCACTGTTGCTGTGTACAACAGTTATTGATTTTAGTTTGCTGGCTTTACATACAGTCACTTTGCTAACTTTCACAAATCTTAGTCTTCTCACATCGTTATTTGTCTTCTTATCACAGGAGTCCATCTGCTTCAAATAAGAATAATTTAATTTCTTACATTGCTGTTTATATCTCCTTTAGTTTTCCTTTTACCTAATCACTCCAGGTAAAATAACCAGAACCACTATGCACACGTACATCTTCTTCAATATTTTAGGAAAAATAGTTAAATTATCTCTCACTCACTATGATGAGACCTGCTGTGTTTAACAACTGAATTTTGCAGACCAAAATATTACAAGGAAGTATTGGAAGAATAGCTAACATTGTGGCCCTAGCCTTCAAGGTCACTGAAGACTCAAGATGTAGGAGAACCTGTACTGTAACATCATGTAACTCAGTGGTGTCTCAAATTTTCTGATCAAGGAGATTATGAGGCCATAGAAGAAAGTGA
>NW_004524910.1:1333327-1333922 GCF_000260255.1 Octodon degus
CTTTGTTTTCTACCATTCTCTTAGTTTTTTCCTTCATAATTTTATTGAGAAACAAATAACAATGAGAAAATTTCAAATCAAATTAGTAGGACAGTTTCACTGATCAACACATTGCATACTGTCTTCCTAGTGGTTATTTATTGTACAAGATACACACATGATATCCTATTTACAAACAATATTAGAACAGATATCTATTCATTGAGTTAAGAGAATGTAGCTGTTTTTCTATCGTAACCATTTTGAATACATAGATACAAAATGGTCATTCATCTCTATCCGCTTTTTTGTTTAGTTCTGCCCTTTACATATTGTATGTGTGTGAACTCAGCAAAATATTCCAAAATAGTCCACTTGTCCATAATAGTATTGGGTATTCCGCATGACTGGCAATGTCAGAAGTTGTTGACCTGAGTCCCCTACAGCTCAACATAACAACATGGCTTTACTTCTTTTTTTTTTTTGATGTATAAGGTATTTTATTTCAAAGTTAAAATGGCATCAAAGCTTTCTCCAAAAATTTTATGCAAATATCCATAAAATAGCAAAAAATAATTTCCCAGATATTTAAGACACAACTCATAGCCAAAAACTA
>NW_004524910.1:1334682-1339112 GCF_000260255.1 Octodon degus
TACAGTCACTTTGCTAACTTTCACAAATCTTAGTCTTCTGACATCGTCTTTTTGTCTTCTTATCACAGGAGTTCATCTGCTTTAAATAAGAATAATTTAATTTCTTACATTGCTGTTTATATCTCCTTTAGTTTTCCTTTTATCTAATCACTCCAGGTAAAATAACCAGAACCACTATGCACACGTACGTCTTCTTCAATATTTTAGGAAAAAATACTTAAATTATCTTTCACTCACTATGATGAGACCTGCTGAGTTTAACAGCTTAAGTTTGCAGAACAAAATATTACAAAGAAGGATTACAAGAATAGCTAACATTTTGGCCCTAGCCTTCAAGGTCAGTGAACACTCAAGATGTAGGAGAACCTGTACTGTAACATCATGTAACTCAGTGCTGTCTCAAATTTTCTGATCAAGGAGATTATGAGGCCATAGAAGAAAGTGATTGATGATGTAGAGTGTGCCTAAGGAGAGTCACCTAGAGAGAAAACATTCCCTCAGGCTTTCACAGAGTGCAAATTGGTCTGCAGTGACCATGACTCATCCACATGGCTGACATTCACAAAGGATCTACAAACTGTTGTACAGGGTTTCAGGGTAAATCCAGAGGGGATTTGATTCACCTTTTCAGTACAAAAGTTACATTTCTTGTTTCTAGGTCTTGCTTTATCTTGGTCTTAACCATCCAGGAGAAAAGTATAAAAACAAAGTGTAAAATGTAAAGCCATATTAATATGCTGAGCTGTAAAAGACTGAAGTCAACAACTTGTGGCAGTGCCAGTTATTGGGATAACCCACTACTATAATAGACTACTAAACTACATTGGATTACTTTTCTGAATTCATGCAGCTACATTATTTGAATGACAATGGAATACCTATCTCTGACAAAAGTAAAAAAGGGGGGGTATAAATAAGGAACATTTTGTAGTGAAAAAATACAACTATCTGTATATACAAAATTGTTAGCATACATATACAGCTACTTTCTCTTAGTTCAATGAGAAGAACGTTTTGAGCTAATAATGTTTAGACAAGATATCATGTCTGCATCTTGCACTATGAATAACTACTATGAGGACAGTAATATGCAATGCATTAATTATTACAACTATCCTGCTAACCTGTTTTGAAACTGTTTCATTGCTACTTCTTTCTCAATAAAATAATATATAAAAATAAATAAATAAATTTACCTTCACTATCTTAAAAAAAAGAGACCTGCTGTTTTGTCCTATGCATCAATTACTAGAGAGAAGTAGCATCATGCTCTTATGTTCTATTTTGCTAGGGGATTTATGGATAATTTTTATACAGTTATTTACTGAATATTAATGAATTAGCATAATTAGCATCACATCACCTCTAACATGTATCATTCTCATGAGTAATGTTTGATTTCTTTTGTTTAGAAACCTCTTAATTTCACAATGTATACCGTGAAAATAATAATCCACTAATGTTATATCTCATATGCATTATGAAATAATTATTTTGTTCTCTTCTCACTACATTTTCTCAGTGTGTGCTCTTCTTCTAGGGAAGCCACAAAATAACTTTCCATATGTGAATCTCCAAATGTTTAAATCGAAAGAGTCAGTTATTTGTCATCCTTTATTTACCTAATGATATTTATTGATAATTCCCTGACATGGAAAGTGCAGTCAATGTAAGCCCATTTATGACAAGTGCACAGTTTAATCCCTAACATGGAGTATGTATTTGCTTTAAATAAAAAAATGAAATATGATTGAGTCTAGAAAAGTCTTCATATAAGTATATTCAACAAGCAATAAATCTTGCATTGTTAAAAGTAGCATCAGAAATAAAACAAAAGAGAATTATTTTGCATCACACTAAAATCCGAATCTTCTACAAAATCATAAGATTTCACCACAATGATTTCCAGACATGAGATACACATTTAGTTTCACAGCCTGAGAAAAGGAATTATTCCCAATTACCCTTTGAATTAAGCAGACACCATAATTCCACTTTTCATGTGGATCATCACACCAGTAGCATTTCAGGTTAGATATGAGAAGGCACCACAGAAGTGACCTGGAAACCTGCAGGTTGAACATGAGTTGTGTTGCAGCTTGTTTAAGTTACTTTCCTCTCCTTTCTGTGGCAAGATAACTGACACCCAAAGGCAAAGGAGGAAAGGTTAATTTGGCTCACATTGTATAGAGGTTTCAGTCAGTATGCAGCTGTCTCCAAGGCAAGGTGGCAGAGCTGAGGGACAACTGTTCACATTGGAAGAAGACAACAAAACAATAATAGCAAAATGAGTGAGAACAAGCCTCTTTTCCTCCCATTTCTTATAAGCAGAAACCCCACCCTGAGGAGGGCATAGCACTCACACCACATCTGTGCACTTTTCTTGCACAGTTTTAGGATGTTTGCAAAGTGAGACCCTAGTCCTGTGCTAAGTCACTTAAATATCCAAACTTCTCAAATTGACACTATTTATCAACTATTACAACGTTCTATGCTGTAAACAGCCTCCTTAGCATGTTCTCTAAACATTGGGATGCAGAACAGTTACATACTTAGATAAGCTTCTAAACTTCTTAAGTTGATGAAATAAATCAACAATAACACTGCCTCAGTGGACAGATGACAGCAGTTTGTAAAGACCATATCATAATGAAAGTGGAAGGCAGGCAAGATGATTGGAGAGGACTCACGAAAAAGCCAAGTAGAGTTGACCTATAATATTGGCAAAATTGCATGGAAGACCAGCCATACTTACCTTGAAATCAAATTTAAACATTCTAAGTCCACTCAGTTTCCATTCTTCTGACTTCCAATTACCTTAAAGTAATAGTTTTATTTCAGATGACTTGTGCATGCATGCTTGATTTATCACTCAGTGTGATAGCTTCCAAGATTTATTGATTCTTTAATGGTTGTGTCTGACATGCACACATTTTCTAATATTGTAACCGGTAATTCCATAAAAGAAAGTCAAATAATAATTTACATGTTCATTTAATGTAATATTTTTTCAAATATACTTTTCATTTGACAGAAATTGAATTCACATCGACTTAAAGGAGAAATAAAAACAAAGCTGTTTCATTCTCAATATTATGCATTTAATTGTAAAATAAATGTTTATACTTCAGCATTCCATGGAAGAATATATACACCACTTCATGTGTAAAATCAACTTGCTTACTAAAATAGGTATTTAAGTTACTTTAATCAGTGTATTTGTGTTTCATTAGAAGAGATGATTAAGTTAATCACTGACATACACATGTAAGGTTTTAGAGATCAAAAATGGGAAACTAAGTGATTTATACTGTCTCAGTCACACACTTAAAATACATTTTGTATTTCAGGTCAAAATTCAAGTCTTGAGCAGAGAAGTTCACAAAATGGAAGCACATTTCAAAGATGTTTAGAGAGAAGGGAGTGATGAGGGCATTGCCATTGGCCATAGATTGTACCACATTCTGTGCCATTGGTTCTGGTTTCAACTCATGCTGCACCTCCCTGGGACTGAGATATCTCAGCTTCTCTCTGGGCTGCTACTTTTTGCCCTGTGGGGTGACTGGCAGACGTTGAGGTGTGTGATGGAGCAATGACAGTCAACAAGCATTAATCTCCCTGTTCTGAGGTAAGCATTAAGCATAGTGAGCAGGAGGAGATACCTGTGTCTATAGCCAGAGATGAACATAACTTTACTTACTGGGGATACAGGATATCCCTTGTAATACTGAGAATCAGAAGGAGGCAGGACTTATCACAATGTTAGGATGCATAGCCTTGCCCATTTCATAAATTCCACTGTATAATCAGAAACCATCAAGAATGCACAGGTTAGATATACACAGCTTTCATAAAAGAGAAAAATATCTGCTCTCAGAAACATAATTTATTTAAAAATACAATGATGTGAAAGACTAATTCCATTGTTATACAGAATTTCTAGTATAGTATGCATTCTACAATTAAAAATCTATGATAAAATTAAGGATAGCTTAAAATTACACGATTATATTTAATCATAAATTTAAAGTAATTTTCACTGAAGAATAAAAATGAGAAACACAATGAGATCTATTCAGTGCAAACTACACAGCACAGTGAAATATCTAGAAAAATAAAGATTGAGAAAATACAGAGGAGCCAGAAATGATGAATGCTAGGAGGAACAAATGTTCCCATAACTCTCAGGTATATAGAAGGGCTGATCAAGAAAAAACGTCAACAAAGGTACAGTGAAAACAATTTTAATTCTCTAATGCAAAAGCTGTAAAGTGAAGAAGTATAGGAGGTGGCTTATTTTCTATTGAAGCTGAGATCTTCATGAGAAGACCCAAGGATATATTGACCTCAAGATAGGAATCATCCCAACAGCTGTGCTCTGAAAGGGCATGTGATGCTCCACTTCCATTGCAGTCATTTTTTTATTACTT
>NW_004524911.1:0-1838 GCF_000260255.1 Octodon degus
GTATTCAGCTGTGTTTGGATGGAACAGTCTGTATATGTCCACCAAGTCCATTTTTTTCTTTTTTTTTCTCCATAATTTTGTTGAGAAACAAATAGCAATGAGACAGTTTCAAACCAAATTGGTAGGACAGTTTCAATAATTAGCACATTGCATACATTCTTCCTAGTGTTTAATTGCTCTACAAGATGCAGATGTGGACATGATATCCTATTTACAAACACTATTAGAACAAATCCCTCTGTTCGTTAACAGAATGTAACTATATATCTATCCTGACCACTTTGTATACACAGATACAAAATGGACAACATCTGTATCCCCTTTTTTGTTGTTCCATTATTTGAATATTACAGGTGTGTTAACTCAGCAAAATATTCTAAAAGAGTCCAGTAGTCCATATCTGCACTATGTCTATAGTTACCCATTTAAACAAAATCTACTACTTTAATGAAAATGTTAAGAAACCAAGATTTGAATGCTAGGTGTGATCATTATTGTCAGTGTCATTGCTTCAAATAATCTCATTCGATAAAGGTAGGGATATATGTGCAGGTGTGTGCACATACACTTGCATAAAAACATGTATTTGCACTCAATTTTTACCTTTTTGAGATAAAATTTACATACTATGAAATTCTCCACTTTAAGATATACATTTCAGTGGATTTTAGTGTATCCCCACATTTGTACAATCATTATAGCTACATAACTCTAGAACATTTCCATCAATCCAGGAAAAATATCCTGTAAGTATTAGAAGTCACTATCTATCACTTTTTCCCTCAGCTCCTAATAATCGTCAATCTGTTCTGTCCCATGGATTTGACGAATGCTCTTGTTTGTTGCAATAGTTTCTTAGTCACATATGAACTAATTCTGTAAAGTCTATATTCTTTGTCAGATGTGGTCACCAAGATCTCTCATTGGTGGTCAGCTAATGAATGAACAGAGATTTTTTCTTAAGTCTCTGAGCCAAGCATCCCACCCTTTGCTGAGGGGCTCTGCATGTGTAACATCTTACCATTACTCAGAAAGCCAATTGAAAACTCTGCTTTGCCTTCACCTTTTACTTATTTGAAGTTTCAAGTTAAGCCATAGGTGAGAGCTTGGATTCTTCTTGGTACTTCCTGAACATACAGAGTGACTCAGACAAGTGCCTGGTCCCTGCATGAGCACAGCCATTTAGATTCTTAAAGTACTCTGGGACCTTGGTTCACAAACTTCATTCTCTCCACAATTCTGGTTGCAAACTGAAGTGGATAAGAACTGTATCAAATTTCCAAATAAGGTCGACATGAAACCTAACCATTGAATTTGCTTTAGTCTTTGCCCAATTCTGTTTTCAATCAGAATTGTGGGAAGAATTAAGCTCATAAACTGAGGTACAACTTGATGGTTATTCAAAGTCTTTGGGGATATCTTATTCCCCAAATTTCTTTTTTTTTTCAAACTTTTACTGATTAACAGATAGCAAGGACACAGTTTCAAATCAAATCAGAAGTACAGTTTCAACAAATAATACACTGCATATATTCCTCTTACTGGTTAATTGCTGTACAAGATGCGGACTTGTGATCCTATTTACAAACACCATTAGAACAAATCATTCTATTCATTAAGAGAAAGCAACTGTATATCTATCCCAATCACTTTGAATACACAGATACAAAATGGACATTCATAGATATACCCCATTTTTTCTAAATTCGATTATTGAATATTATAGGTGTGTAAACTCAGCAAAATATTCTTAAAGAGTCCAGTAGCCCATAATAGCATTGGGTCTTCTGTTTAACTGGCAATGTCAGAAATTATTGACCTGAGTCCCCCACAGCTCA
>NW_004524911.1:9721-16148 GCF_000260255.1 Octodon degus
TAACCTTCACACGTACTGAAGTTCAGGTGGAGCTCTACAGAGTTTGGACTTATCCAGCTGCATTTGGCTCTGGTCTGGCTGCTGTGCTCAGCTCCTTCCCGCTACGGACCTGGGCTAGGACTGGGTTTCGGAGTTCCTGGAAGTCAGCAGCAATTCCTACTGGGCGGAAGGTGTGGGGGAGGTACGGCGGAGTGGTGGGGGGCGGCCCGAGAGGGTGGGAGAGGGTCCGGCCCATGCTGCACCTGGGCTGGAACTGGTCCCACATGTGCAGGGTTGCAGGAAGCTCTCCACACACTCACTGGACCTGGGCTAGCACTGGGTCTGTGGGTTCCCGGAAGTCGGCAGAAATTCGTACTGGGCGGGCGGAGTGGGGGAGGCGCAGCGGAGTGGTGTGGGGCGGCCCAAGGGGGTGGGAGATCGTCCGGCCCACGCTGCGCCTGGGCTGGGACTGGTCCCGCCGGTGCAGGGCAGCAGGAAGCTCTCCACACACTCACTGGACCTGGGCTAGGACTCCATTTTTTTCAAGCTCTGGTTCATTTCTGTAATTTCTTTGCTAATTTTTTCTCTGGTTGACCAATTTTGGGGGGATAAGGGGAGTTATGGTTCTCCTGTTAAGACTGTGGTCTTGGATATTAGATTTATCATTCCCATTAAGATTTGCATTACATAGTTTGGTGCTCCCATAGTTGGTTCATACATATTTATGAGTGTTACTGCTTCCTTCTGAATTTTTCCCTTAACCAGTATATAGTGGCCTTCTTTATTTCTCTTGATCATTCTTGGTTTGAAGTTGAGATGGTCTGAAAATAGAATTGCTACCCCTGCTTTTTTCTGACATGCTTGGGCATGTAGTATTGTGTTCCATCCTTTGACTTTCAGCCTTTGAATGTATTTATGAGTTAAATGTATTTCTTGTATACGGCATATTGTTGGATTTGTTTCCTAATCCACTGTGCCAGTCTATTTCTCTTAATTGGTGAATTGAGTCCATTTACATTGACGATTATTATTCAAATATATTGACTTACGATTGACATGTTATTTACCTGTTGTCGTTTACTCCTTTTTCTCCTGTGTTTAATTGCTTGCCCTATTAAGGAGGTTGCTTCTGATCTCATTCGTGGAGTTCTGATCATTTTGGTCCCTCTCTAGAACATCTATCAGTAGTCTGTGTAGTGTTGGCTTTGTCATCGTTAAATTCTTTAGTTATTCTTTGTCATGGAAGTATTTCACTTCTCCATCAAACTTGAAAGAGAGTTTTGCAGATTATAGTAGTCTGGGCTGGAATTTCTTTTCATAGAGTAGTTGAAGTACTCTGCTCCATGTTCTTCTTGCCCTCATAGTTTGTGAAGAGAAGTCGGCCCTAATTCTGATGTATTTTCATTTGAATGTAATCTGCTTCTTTTCTCTGTCAGCTTTCAGTATACTATTCTTCTGCTGAATTTCTGGGACCTTGACTATTATATGTCTCGGTGTGTTTTTATTTGGTTGAGGTTACTTGGCATTCTCTATGCTTAGGTTGCCTGAATGTTAATTGTTTCTCATATTTCAGAAGTTCTCTGCTATACTGCCTATATTTTTTAATGACATTTGTATTGACTCCTTTCTCATTGATGCCTATTAGTCTCACATTGTTCATCTTTGCATCATCTTGCAGGTGATGGAATATTTATTCCTGCATCCCAGTTTTTTTAAGAGATCCTTTCTTACCTTTTCACTAGCTGCACCAGCATCTTCAAGGTCTGACACTCTATCTTCACTTTCACTTGAATGGTTTTGCAAGCTTGTGATTGAGATTTTAATTTCCTCTATATCTCTTTGACTCTGCTTCATGCGATCTATTTCTTTCCTATATTTCTCTTTCAATGAATCAGTCATTTTTCTAATCTCCTATATTTTTTTATCAATGTCTTCTTTAGAAGCAGTTATTTATTCTTTTCCTACACTGCTTTTTTCAGATTGGGTTTCCTCCATCTATTTCCATAGTTGATTCTTTACTTCTGATGCTATGAGTTCCAAGAATTCTTTTCTTATTTCAGAAAATTCCACTCTGATTTCCTCTATAACTTTCTGCTGTTACTTATTTACCATCAATGCTATTAATTCAAACATTTGAGCTGAGCTAGTTTCCTCTGCATTTGTTCTGGGTGGGCATTGGATTTCCTCCATATGTTTCTGCATTTGATTCTTTACTGAAGATGTTTTTAACTCAGGGATTAATTTTTTCATTTCCAATTTGAGTTCCTCTATACCTTTCTACAACTGTTTCTTTATTTTGGAAGCCATTGATTCATTGATTTCAGATGTGTAATTCCCACATTTTTTCTGTATTAGTGTACTCTGCACTTGTTATGTGTGGGCTTGTGTTCTGAGATTGCATTTTGCTCCTTGTTGTCATTTTGTGTAGCACTGTCTCCTGCCCATTGCTGTACAGCTTTGGTTCAGTCATAAACTTAGCACCTACTGAAGTTCAGGTGCAGATCTACAAAGTTTGGATTTATCCAGCTGTGCCTGGATTGGTTGTGGCTGCTGTGCACAGCTCCTTCCTGCTGCCACCCTTTGGACAGAACCTGTTGTACCACTCTTGCAAGATGTTCTGCTCCTGCACTAGCTAGGTGATTCTGTTCCCCACTCCCTCTGCAGGGATTCCAGCTGCAGGGTTTCACCTCAGGCCTGTATGCCAGGCCTCAGGTGAGTCTGGAGGGGACAAGGTTGAGTAGGGGGGAGAGGCAGCTCTCCCACACACTCACCAGGCCTGGGCTAGGACTGGATCTTGGGGTCCCCAGAATGCGGCAGAAATTGTCACTTGGAGTGCAGGGTGGAGGGGTGATGTGGAGCAGTGGGGGGGGGTCCCAAATGGGTGCAAGTGGGTCTGCACCTGGCTGGGATCAGCAGGTCCCACTGGTGCAGGGTAGCTGGAAACTCTCCCACACACTCACCGGGCCTGGGCTAGGACTGGATCTGGTGGTCCCTAGAACACGGCAGATATTCTCATGTGGTGGGCAGGGTGTGGTGCTACAGAGTCTTGGTGGGGCCCCAGCGGGGTGGAAGAGGGTCTCACCCACGCTGCACCTGGTCTGGGACCAGTAGGTCCTGCTGGTACAGGGTAGTCAGAAGCTCTCCCACACACTGACTGGGCCTGCCCAAGGACTGGATCTGGAGGTTTCCGGAACATGGCAGAAATTCCTACTGGGTGGGCAGGGTGGGAGGTGTGCCAAGTATAAGACTTCTATGCTGATAATTTATAAAGTTACTGAAAAAAAGGAAAGACACAGACTCATAAGAAGACATCTGTGTTCACGAATTGAGAGAGTTCAGATGTCAATATGCCTATCCGAGCTGGATGTGGTACCCCACACATGTAACCCAAGCACACAGAAGACTGAGGCAGGAGGACTGCTATGAGTTTGAGACCAGCCTAGCTTACACAATGAGTTCAAGGCCAACCTGGGCTACACAGTGAGACCGTGTCTGAAAAATAATTGCCCACCTTATTTGAAGTGATTTAATTTGTCGATCCTATCGCTTCTCAGCCTTTTGGCTAAGATCAATTGTAATTTGTCGATCCAACCAATGTGAAAATCCAAGAAGTATTTTTCACAGGAAGAAAAAAAATGCAAAAATTCTAAATCCTCCAAGGAGTCAAAGTAATCCTGTGAAAGTTCAGAGTTGGAGACATTGCACTACCATAACTCCACGTACTGGCACACAGACAGTCATACAAAACACTGCAGTAATTCAACATCCATGAAATAATCCCATATATATATATAAGACTAAGAGTTCTCTGACAAGGGACACATAAGAGAACAATAGTCTATATTCAGGAAATCATTTGAGGGAAATTCAAAATTCACACCCAAAAGAATGAAACTAGATCCTTACCTTATACCATACAGAAAAATTAATGCAAAATGCATTAAGCACTTGAACCTAACATCTGAAACTTCATCCCCTGCATGAAAATAGAGGTCTGCCTTCTTGACATCGGTCTCTGTAATGATTTTTTGAATTGGACACCAAAGTACAGGCAAAGATACTCAAAAGAGACCAGGTCAAATCCACTCCTAGCCCAGACCCAGAGAGTGTATAGGAGAGCTTCTGCTACCCTGCACCTGCGGGAACTGCCAGTCCAAGCCCAGGCGCAGTGAGGGTGAGACCCTCTTCTATCCCCTTGGGACCCCCACCACCACTCTGCAGCACCCCACCCACCCCACCTGCCCAGTGAGAATTTCTGCCCCATTCTAGCAACCCCCAGATCCAGTCCTAGCCCAGGCCCGGGTGAGTGTGTTAGAGAGCTTCCTCTCCCCCACCTTCCTCTACTCCACCTTGTCCCCTCCTGACTCAGCTCAGGCTTGGCATACAGAGCTGGGGTGAAAACCTGCAGCTGCAATCCCTGAGAGAGGATGGGACAAAGTCACCCACCTAGTCCAGCAGCAGAACATCTTGCCAGAGGACCATAACAGTATCACTTCCAAGGGCAGCAGCAGGAAGAAGCTGAGAACAGCAGCCAGACCCAAGCCAGGCACAGCAGGATAAATCCAAACTGTGTATATCTGCACCTGAATTTCAGTAGGTACTAAGGTTATAATTGCACCAAAGCTCAAAAGAGACCAGGTCAACCCCACATAGAAGAAATGTAACTACAGCAAAATAGCAAGGTGTCAGGGAAGACAAAGAACAACTGAGAAAGGCAAGTTATGAAATGGGGAAAATAATAGCAACCCACATATCTGATAAGGAGTTCATTAAAAAGGTGCAGAACTCCTTCAACTCAATACCCAATATCTAACTTCATGAAAAATGGACAAAAAGTTACATAGGCATTTCTCCAAAAAAGACATACAAATGGCCAAAAGACATATGAAAAGATGATCAACATCAGCAGTCTTCAGGAAAATGTAACTTAAAACCACAATAAAGTATCACAGCACACCTGGTAAACTAGATATCATAAAAATAACAAAGATAGCGTATCTTGGTGATATTTCAAAAAACATTGTTAAGCCCCCTCAGACGTTGGTGGTTCTGCAAACATTATGGGAAACATTAGAGAGAGTCCTCAAAAACTTCAAAATAGAACTCCCCTATGACCTAGTCATCTCAATACACCCAGATGCACACAGCTGTACGGTGTATTAATCCAGTTACCTCTCAAGCCAAACAATTGAAAATCAAGGTGTACTGTCATCCAGAAAACTTGGTTGTGCTTGCACTTAGACAAATTATGACACATCCATGCTGTGTCTAATTTTATCATTATCTCAGAATAGCCTTATCTGAAGTTGATAGTCTGTGAAAATAATTAGAGGTGACAGGACAAAAACATCACCCAGTTGTGAGTACAAGGCTAGATTCAGAATTTCAGGGATTAAATATTTTCTCATTTTTCAATTTTTTTCTTCTTATTCTGTAGGGATTTGAAGTTTAACAGATCAATATTTGATGGAAAATAACTGTTCCATGTTATATCTATGATATGTGATATTCAGACAGATAGTGACATTAAACTCAACTGCCTACATTATAGGATAAAAATAATAAGATTCTCTTCCAGAGGGTTAACAATGTAAGTTTGCAGACCAAAATATTAGAGAAAAAGAAGGGCTACAAGGAAAACCAACATTTTCACCCTTGCTTTCAAATTCAGTGAGGACACAGGTTATAGATGAAACTCTACTGTAACATCATGTAACTCAGCTGTGTCCCAAATTTTCTGATCAAGGAGATTATGGGTCAACAGAAGAAAGTGATCAATGATGTAGAGTGTGCTTAAGTAGAGTCACATGGAGAGAAAACATGCTCTCAAGCTTTCACAGAGAGCAAATTGGTCAAGCAATGGCAGTGACTCATCCACATGGTTGACATTGACAAAGGATCTACAAACTGTGGTACAGGGATTCATGATAAATCCTGAGGGGATTTGACTGACCTTGTCAGATACAAAAGATACATTTCTTGTTATATAGGTCTTGATTTATCTTGGTGTTAACCATCCAGCAGAAAAGCATAAAAATGAGGTATAAAAAGTAAAGACATATTAATATGCTGAGCTGTAAAAGGCTCAAGTCTACAACTTCTGACATTGCCAGTCCTACAGATAACCCATTAATATTATGGCCTACTGGACTATATTGGAATATTTTGCTGAATTCACACAGTTACAATATTTAAATGCCAATGGAATACCTATTTCTGCAAAAACTAAACAAAAAAGGGGGATACAAATGAAGGACCATTTTAAAAAAAAGAAAAAGAAAAAAAAAAAGGGGCTGGAGAGATGGCTCAGTGGTCTAAAGCACCTACTTAGAACAAGCTTGGCAAGGCATCACGGACCGCGGTTCAATCCCCCAGCACCACATGCCAGCCAGCCGCGCCCCCTGGTGGGCTGAGCTGGCCACACACACACACACACCTCTCTCTCTCT
>NW_004524911.1:16248-17951 GCF_000260255.1 Octodon degus
AAAAAAAAATGAAGGACCATTTTGTATCAGTAGATTCAAAATGTTAGCATAAATATACAGCTACTTTCTCTTCATTCAATGAATAAAAAGACTTGTACTAATAATGTTTCTACAGGATATCATGTCTGCATCTTATGCTATGAATAACCACTAAGAAGACAATATGCAATGCATTAATTATTGAAACTTTCCTAATAATCAGTTTTGAAACTGTCTCATTGCTATTTGTTTCTCAATAAAATTATTTTTAAAAAGAATCTCAGAAATTCCTCTATATAATTGTCAAACATCCTTTGTACAAAAATAATCTTTGAGGGTTTTGTAGATCTACAGAAAAGTTTCAAAGATAGTACAGATTATGTTTTCCATATTTTACCAGGATTTTCTTATGATTAATACAGCAATGATACGTTTGTCAAAGCTAAGAGGTTAAGAGAATAAATGAACTATAGAGTTTAATAAAATTTTCTGCTGATGCCCCTTATCTGATACCATATTTATCCCATATTTCTTTGTTATTGTATTTCTATATTCCCCTCCAGCTTGTGGTAGTTTTTAGTCTTTCTTTTTTTGTTTCATGATCTTGAAGTATTTGAAAGATAGTGTTAAGGTAAAGGGGATATGTGTAGTGTATTTCATAGTTAAGCAGGTTTACAGGCCTGGGAAAGGGAAATCAAAAGCCAAGTTTCCTTCTAGTGCACCTTATGAGATGATAGCAACGTGCCTTCAACTGGTCATGAAAGGTAAGATTTCCTTCTCATCACATTACATCAGAGTATCATTATAATAAGCCTTAGCAATATTAAGGTGGACCGTGCATTTATGGCAATATTTTCTGTGTTTTGTCACTCTAAAGTTGCTAGTTATACTTTCCATACTGTAGTCTTATGAAATCAATCACTAAATTGAACACATTCTTCACTGAAGGGAATAAACGCCTCCGGGTGTGCAGAGTGGGTAACTGAGTCTGGGCATGGTGGCACTCACCTGTAATCCCAGTGTGGGGAAGGCTGAAAACAGGAGGATCACTACGATTCCAAGCTGTTTAGGGAGACCCTGTACCAAATACATATTTAAAAAGAAAAAAGAAAAAAAGCACCCTGAATTCTATGCCAGAAGTGCTGTGCAGGTTCTGCCCCCAGGCCGAGCTAGGAGGATGATTAAGACTAGGGGTGGTAGCACAAGACTATAATCCCAGCACTTGAGAGGCTGAAAATGGGAGGATCACTACTAGTCCAATCTATGTATTGAGACTCTGTAGACTCTGTGCTAAGATGTGTTTAAAAATTTTTTTAAAGAAAGAAAAATAAGAAGGGAATTAAAGTCCTGGAGTGATCCCTGTAACCCAACTGCAATCAAAGCCACTGCGGGTCATCTGTCCTGTGGTACAGACAAGAAAATGCCAATTAGACAGGAGCAGAATGGCGTTAAAACACATTTCCAATAACTGCTTTGCAGGGTTGCAGAAATATTTTGAACATGAGAGTGTGGATCTAAAGTGTATAATGGGGGCCAGGGAGATGGCTCAATAGAATAAGCACTTCCCTGGCAAGCTCAAGAACCTGAGTTCATTGTACTGTAATGTCATGTACCTCGGTAGTGTCCCAAATATTCTGATCAAGAAGATAATGGGGCCAAAGAGGAAAGTGATCGATGACGTAGAGTGTGCCTAAGGAGAGTCACATGGGGAGAAGACACTCTCT
>NW_004524911.1:18716-21248 GCF_000260255.1 Octodon degus
TTTGTGAGGTGCAGTCCCAGGATTGAGGTTGGAAGAGGAGGTTGTGTATTGCCAGGGAAAGGGCTGTGGGGATGATTTGGGAGCCTGGAAGGATGGGCTGTCCCTGGAACCGAAGGCTGAGGTCACACTAGCAATTAAAGTGTATAATGATATTTGCTGTCTACTTCCATCAAGGCAGAAAGTGGAAAGTGCCCTGCCCTTGGTTGAATGTCGGGCTTAACTTGCATAGATAAAAAAAAATTTAATCAAAATCTGGTTATCATCCAGCTGCCACATAACATGGCCTTGTCATCGCTCCAGATACCAGCCTTTGTGCATGCAAAATTAAAGGTGAAGATGATAGCTGGGCTTTAGCGCTGGAGTGGGGATTTGTATGAATGCTGCTTAAGATTCTTGGAAAACTAATTACAGAATATACTCTTATGTAACAGAAGAGCTTCCCCAAATCATAAATGCCAATTTTCCAGTGGACCCCAAAATGATATGCAGTTTTCGCAACTCCATGGGAGGCCATGGAGCTCTGATTTGTGCTTTGGAAAGCCCTGGAACATAAATATCTGCGTAACCATTTGCTCCAATTTGCAATCCAGTACTCTATCCTTGGGACAAAGGAGCCATATTGGATATTTGGGAACAGATCAAAGTAAATGGAAGACTTATGAGGCAACTCATTTTGTGAAGTCTTATCCAGGCTCTCAGCTGGATACACTGATTGAGCAAGGAAAGGATGACCAGTTCCACTCAGATGGACAGATGCTCCCAGATAATTTCATCTCTGCTTGTACAGAAAGAAAATTGCTATTGTTTTTAGATCACAAGAGGTGTATGATCACAGTTACTACTTCACTGTCACATCAGACATCACGCAAAATAGCTGAGTGCATGAAATACTTCAGATGAGTCACTTCAAGATTCCAAAAGTTAAAAGAACTGCTGAGAAAAGAAAACATTGGTAAATACAAGATTTCATAATGCTAAAGAGCTTTCTTCTACAGTTAACTCACTTCTTAACGAATACATAAAAACTGCTTCTCATTTAAAGAAATTTTTAACCAGTATTCACATAGGAAACTTTAATAATCTTCTTTCGCGGTCATTTGGAACTATTTGTTATGTTAACCTCAAGACACAGAATATGAATACAATCCTTTTCATATCAAAGAATATAACTCTGAAACACAGGATTTAAAAGTTATTTAGCCCGGATTCCCTCTTTCTCCAGACTTTCAGAATCTGAAGTCACGGACTGTCCACTTGATTTCTAGGTGGCAGTTAAGTAGCAGCTGCCAGCTGTAGACCAAGGAAGTGGGCTCTCAGAAGTGAAGAGAATCCCTCCATTGTATCTGGTAATAGGGGACATCTAGGACTAGAAAACAAGTTTCAACACTTCAGTCAAGCCCAGACCCAGTCCTAGCCCAGGTCCGGTGACAGTGTGGAGAGCTTCCTGCTACCCTGCGCCGGTGGGACTAGTCCCAGCAAAGGCGCAGCGAGGGCCAGACCCACTCCCACCCCCTTGGACCAACCCCCACCACTCCGCAGTACCTCCCCCACACCGCCACCGACCAACTAGGAATTTCTGCCCCATAACAGGAACCCCCAGATCCAGTGAGAGTATGGGAGGGCTTCCTCTTCCCCCTACTTAACCTTGCCCCTTCCAGGCACAGCTCAGGCCACGGATATGCGCCAGGGGTGTAACCCTGCAGCTGCAATCCCTGCAGAGAGTGTAGAGGATAGATCCTCCCAGCTGGTCCAGGAGAACAACATCTTACCACAGGGACACAACAGGTTCAACTTCAAGGGCAGCAGCGGGAAAGAGCTGAGCACAGCAGACAGAACGAGGCAAAACACAGCTGGATAACTCCAAATTTTATAGAGCTGCACATGAACTTCAGTACAAGCAAAGGTTATAACTTCAGCAAAGATCTACAACAAAGGTCAGAATACAGTGCTACACAAAATGACGAGAAAAACAACATGCAACCTCAGAACCCAAGCCCACCTGTAACAACTGCAGAGGACACTAACACAAAACAAATTGGAAACCACAGAGCTGAAAGCAATGAATCAACGGCTTCTGAAATAAAAAAACAGCTGCAGAAAGATATAGAGGACCTCAGATTGGAAATAAAAAAACAAATTCCTGAATTAATAACATCTGCACTAAAGAATCAAATGGAGAAACATATGGAAGAAACCCAGTGCCCACCCAGAACAAACGTGGAGGACACTAGCTCGGCTCAAATGCATGAATCAAGAGCGTCGATAGTAAATAAGCAACAGCAGAAAGATACACAGGAAATCAGAGCACAATTCTTTTCTGAAATAAAAACAGAATTCTCAGAACTCATACCAGATGAAGTAAAGAAGTAACCACAGAAAGATAGGGAGGAAACACAATCTGAAAAAAATATTGCAGTAAAACAATTTCTAACTGCTTCGAAAGAAAAAATTGATTAAAAAAATAGAGAAGAGGCCAACTTCCGGGAGCCCCCAGACCCAGTACTAGCCCAGGTCCGGTGAGTGTGCGGAGAG
>NW_004524911.1:53074-63244 GCF_000260255.1 Octodon degus
GGCCGGAAGACATGATACCTTGCGTCTGTGAGAGAGATGGATGCTCCTGCTGTGAGCCACACCTCAAGACCAAAGTTCAAATGAATGCTTACTTCCTAAAGATAAGCATCGGGAGGGACTGATCATCACCTGGAGGAAGCCAGGAAGAGTCACTAATCCAACCGCTATGGGCTATGGATAAGCCCCAGTTCTGTATTCGTGCCCACTAGCTCCATGACTTGCTTTCCCATTTGGTCCTGGATTTAATCAAGTTTACCTGAACAGCTGTGCTTATAGTCTTATTGGCTGACTATAGTTTTGTCCTACCTCTTTGGCAAATTTGCATGTTTTCCACCTGACACCAGCCTCACATCAAGGTTTTGTGTTATAAAAATCCCTAGAAATGGCAGATACCTGGGCAATCTGCTTGGTCCCCATTCTGTCCTCCCAGACAGGACTGTTCTTTCACCCAATAAATACATTCTGCTATTAAAAAAAAATAAATAAATAAAATAAATAAATAAATAAATAAATAAAAGCTGTCAGAGGAAACAGATCACCTACAATGGAAAGACCACTAGAATCATGAAAGATTGTCAACACAAACAACTAAATCAAGGTGACCTTGGAATGAAGTATTTCAGGTCCTAAAATGTAGAAACTTCCAACACATATTTATGTAAACTGCAAAACTATCAAATTCAATGGCAAGATGAGATCCTCCCATGACAAGGAACAATTCAAGAAATTCATGACCACTAAAGCAACCCTACAAAGAGTATCAAAAAATATTCTAGAAAGGGACAGAAACAACCACAGCTTCAAGAACAGGAAGGAACCATCAAACATAACAAGAAATTTCAAAGAGGAGTAAACTATATAACCCATAACAGGATAAGAACATGACAAAGATAAACAAATACATGTCAGTTATAAGCATCAATGTAAGTGGCCTGAATTCACCAATCAAAAGAAACAGACTGGTAGATTGGATCAAGAAACAAAACCCAACACTATTCCATATACAAGAAACACATTTAACTCAAAAGGGAATTCACAGACTGAAAATCAAAGAATGGAAAACAATACTCCATGTCACAGGAACCCAGAAAACAGCAGGGGTAGTTATTCTGGTTGCTGACAATAGCAATTACAAACCAAAAGTGATTCAAAGAGATAAAGGTTACTACATACTTGTTAGGGGAAAACAGCAGAAGGAAGAGATAACAATCACAAATATACATGCACCTAATGTAGAAACACACACCTACATAAGAAAAGTTTTAACAAACATGAAAACTCAAATGAGCAATAAGAAAAATTTTCCCGTCACTTTTCACTTGTTCCTGGGAGAAATGCCCAGCACCCAAAATTGAGGAAGAAAAGGTTTATTTAGCTCACATTTAGGGGAGGTTCCAAGCCATACTCCGCTGGCTCCAAGGCAGAGGGCAGTAGATCATGATGCAGAAAACAGAAAAACTGCAAGAGCAAGTAGAGAGGAGCAGTGGCAGGGTGGTGGCAGACAGCAAGCCTCTCTCCCTTATATTGCATTCAGGCTATCCTTGGGTGTAGCACTCCCACTCATAGTCCCATAATTGGATTATGAATTAATCACAAACTCTAAAAGTGCACCCAAATGACTGCATGAGGCTTTGAAGGGACAATTAGACACAAACTATAATATTCTGCCCCTGACCTCCCAAAGACTCATGTATACATCCCTTTATGCAAAAGGCATTTTAGTCCATTTCTAAGAGTTGCCAAAATTCTAAGAGTTTTAGCATTGCTGAAAATTCCAAGGCCCATGTCTCTTCTGAGATGTAAGGGAAACTCTTAACTGTAGGCCTCTGTACACATGAAAAGTTAAACACTTCCAACATTCAATGGCACAAGAAAAACATTACCGAGTTGCTTCAGCATGTAGAAGTGGCTACTGCATGTATTGTCACAGCAATCAGCCAAGATGCTGGAGGAGACCCAGACCCAGGACCAGTCTATGGAGGAGGAGGAGATGGAGACCTTTACCTTCCAGGCAAAAATCACAGTTGATGTCCCTGATCATCAACACATTTTACTCAAACAAGGAAATTTTTCTGAGGGAGTTGATTACCAATTCATCCAATGCTTTGGACAAAATCAGGTATGAAAGCCTCACAGATCCCAGTAAATCTGACTCCAGAAAGTAGCTACACATTAACCTCATTCCAAACAAGCAAGATCATACCCTCACCATCGTGGATACTTGGATTGGAATGACCAAGGCTGACCTGATCAATAACCTCAGCACCATAACCAAGTCAGTCACCAAGACCTTCATGAAGGCTTTGCAGGCAAGAGCTGACATCTCCATGATTGGCCAATTCAGGTGGGTTTCTACTCTGCCTACCTGGTTGCTGAGAAAGTGACTGTGATCACCAAGCATAATGATGATAAGCAGTACACCTGGGAGTCCTCAGCATGAGAGTCCTTCACTGTGAGGACAGATATGGATGAACCTATGGGCCAAGGAACAAAGGTTATCTTACATCTGAAAGAAGACCAGACTGAGTACTTGGAAGAAAGAAGATGAAGAAAAGAGATTTTGAAGAAGCCTTCACAGTTCATTGGTCATCCCATTACTCTTTTTGTGGAGAAGCGAGATAAAGAAGTGAGTGATGGTGAGGCTGAAGAAAAGGAGGACAAAGAGAAAGAAAAGGAGTCTGATGACAAGCCTGAAATAGAAGATGTTGGTTCTGATGAAGTAGAGGAAGAAAAGAAGGATGCTGACAAAAGAAAAAAATTAAGTATATCGACCAAGATGAACTGAACAAAACAAAGCCCATCTAGATCAGAAACCCTGATGATATTACTCCTCATTAGAGGAGTACAGGGAGTCCTACAAGAGTCTGACCAATGACTGGGAGGATCACCTGGCAGTGAAGCATTTTTCCATGGAAGGACAGTTGAAATTCATTGCTCTTCTTTTTGTCCCACAATGAGCTACTTTTGACCTACTTGAAAGCAGAAAGAAGAAGAGCATCAAGTTGTATGTCCGCAGAGTTTTCATCATGGATAACTGGGAGGAGCTGATCCTCGAGTACCTAAATTACATCAGAGGGGTGGTGGACTCTGAGAATCTCCCTCTAAATATTTCTCAGGAAATATTACAAAAGAACAAAATTTAGAAAGTCATCAGAAAGAATTTGGTAAAGGAGTGCTTAGAATTGTTCACTAAACTGGCAGAGGATAAAGAGAACTACAAGAAGTTCTATGAGCAGTTTTTTAAGAACATAAAGCTTGGGATACATGAAGACTCAAAATCAGAAGAAGCTTTCAGCAGTGTTACACTACTACACATCTGCTTCTAGAGGTAAGATGCTTTCTCTCAAGAACTATTGCACCAGGATGAAGGAGAAGAAGAAGCACGTCTATTACATCACAGGTGAAAACAAGGACCGGTAGCTAACTTGGCCTTTGTGGAATGGCTCCAGAAGCACAGTTTAGAAGTGATCTACATGATTAGGCCCATCAATGAGTACTGTGTCCAGAAGCTGAAGGAATTTGAGGAGAAAACTTTAGTATGTTACCAAAGAGGGCTTGGAACTTCCAGAAGATGAAGAGGGGCAAAAAAAAAAGAGGAAGAGAAAAAGACAAAGTTTGAAAACCTGTGTGAGATCATGAAAGACATCTTGGAGAAAAAGGTTGAAAAGGTGATTCTGTCAAACCAAGTAGTGATGTCCCCATACTGTATTGTCACAAGCACATATGGCTGGACAGCAAACATGGAAAGAATCATGAAAGCCCAAGGCCTAAGAGACAACTCCATGATGGGTTACATGACAGACAAGAAACACCTGAAGATAAACCCTGATCACTCCATTATCGAGACCTTGAGGCAAAAGACTGAGGCCAATAAGAACAAGTCTGTGAAAAAGATCTGGTCATCTTGCTGTATGAAACTGCACTGCTATCCTCTGGCTTCAGCCTGGAAGATCCACAGACACAGGTGAACAGGATTTACAGGATGATCAAGCTGGGTCTAGATACTGATAAGAATGACCACACCACCAAGGACACCACTGCTGCTGACAGTGAGGAGATGCCACACCTTGAAGGAGATGATGACATATCGCTCATGGAAGAAGTCAACTGAGCTAGGCCTGAAGAAACACTAATTCATGGAAAGTGATTTAACCTTCATTCCCTCTGGTAATATATATTTTCAATGATTTTTTTGTTAAGTCTGTATGGCATGATAACTGCTTTTAAGGAGAAGATAAGATTTCTTTCTACTTTTAAGTAATGCTGTGATATTTTAGGCACTAAAGCAGACCTAGCAGTGCTTTCTCTACTTTCACCTTGGTTTAAACAGGTTGGGATGTTTGTAGTAAGATGTAACTTAATTGTCAACTTTGTGAGGTCTGAAGTGCTCAGTTACCAAGCCAGCTTCCTTAGTAGAGTAAATCTTGTGTCTCTGAAGTGTTGAGATTCCCCGATGTTTAAAGGAATATTTGTTAGGATAGCTTGAGTTTACTTATACAATGTTTTTTTAAACTTTGCCCAATAGTTTCAAATCCACAGGTCCTAGGCTATTAAAAGTACATTGTACTGAGCACATGGGAGAGCTTCCAGTTTCCCTGTGCCCACAGGACCCCTGCAGACCAAAACTCAGGTACCCACATGAGTGAGAACCTCTACCGCTATATCTGGACTACTGAAACCCTCTGGAGCCCCTGCTCCCAAGCCCACCAAGTGAGTGAGAACATCTCCAATTCTCTCATGACCCCCAGATCCAGCCCAGCCCAGGCCTGGCAAACTTCTGGGACAGCTTTCAGCTTCGCTGCACCCGCAGGACCCCTCCAGACCAAAACACAGGCACCCACATGAGTGAGACCCTAGACCATGCCATTGGTAACCCTGAAAACCTCTGGAGCCTCTGCTCACAAGCCTCTCCACTGACTGACAACTTCTTCTTCTTTTTTTTATTTTTTTTATTTTTTTAATTTTTTTATTTTTTTGGCAGAACAATGGATTGAATTCAGGCCCTTATTCTTGCCAGGGAAGCACTTATTCCACTGAGGAACCTCCTTGGGCCCTAGTGAGAATTTCAGCGACTCTAGCTCTAGACCCTCAGACCCAGCCCAACAGAGGCCCAGCAAACCTGTGGGAGAGCTTTTACACTCCCCTGTGCTCCCTGGGCCAGGGGCAAAACAGAGGGGCACCACAGATTCACTGTTGTGCCAGAGGGGCAAAACAGGTTCACTTCCAAGGGGTGCAGGAGGAAGGAGATGAACACAACAGCTAGACCCAGGCCAGGCATAACAGGATAAACTCAAATTTAACACATCTGCACCTGAATTTCAGTAGGTGCTAGGGTTAAAACTGCACCAAAGTTCTACACCAAAGGTCAGAAGTCGGTGCTATACAAAATGACAAAAACAATGACCAAAATGCAACGTCAAGCCTCAATCCCACCCTTAACAGGTGCAGAAGACACTAGCTTAGCTGAAATGAATGAATTAACAGTGTCAGAAGTAAAGAAACAACAGCAGAACTTTATAGAGGAAATCAAAGCAGAATTAACTCCTGAAATGAAAAAAGAAATCTCTGAATTCATACAATCTGAAGTAAACAATCTAATACAGAAACATATGGGAAAAACCCAGTGCCCACCCAGAACAAGTGCAGAAGACATTAGCTCAGCTGAAATGTATGAATAACATCACAACAAAAGAAACAACAGCAGAAAAGAACAGAGGAACTCAGAGCAGAATTAATTTCATAAATAAAAAAAGAAATCTTTGAATTCATACCATCTGAAGTAAAGAATCAAATACAGAAATATTTGGGGGAGACCCAATCTGAAAAAAACTCTGCAGTAAAACAATTAATGACTGCTTATAAAGAAGACATTGATAAAAAATACAGTAGATTAGAAATAATATGGAATACTTGAATGAGCAATAGAGGAAGGAAATAGATAGCATAAAGAAGAGTCAAAGAGATAGGAACTTAAAATCTCAATCACAAGCCTAAAAAGATTTTCAGTGAAAGTGAACACAGAGATTCAGATCTTGAACATGCTGGTGCAGCTAGTGAAAAGGTAAGAAAGGATATCTTTAAAAAAAACTAGGATGCAGGAAAAAATAATCCATCACCTGCAAGACAATGCAAACAAGAACGATGTGAGACTAATAGGCAACAATGAGAAAGGAGTCAATACAAATGATATGAAAAGAATATGGGCAGAAATAATACCAGAAAACTTCTCAAATAAGAGGAAAAAATCTGACTTTCAGATAACCAAAGCATACAGAATGTCAAATAACTTCAACCCAATTAAAAACACACCGAGATATATAATAGTCAAGATCCCATAAATCCAGAACAAGAATAAAATACTGAAAGCTGACAGAGAAAAGAAGCAAATCACAGTCAAAGGAAAACCCATTGGAATTACGTCCTACTTCTCTTCACAAACCATGAAGGCAAGAAGAGCATGGAGCAGAGCACTTCAAGTCCTCTGTGAAAACAAATTCCAGCCCAGAATACTATAAGCTGCAAAACTCTCTTTCAACAGACTACTGAAACATGTTCTACAGAGGGATCAAATGATCAGAGCTCCAGGAATGAGAGCATAAGGAATCCACTAAATAGGGCAAACAATTAAACACAGGACAACAAGGACTAAATAATAGCAAATAAATAACATGACAATGATAAGTAGACACATCTCAATTATAACCATCAATGTGCATGGGCTCAATTCACCATTAACACAAATAGACTGGCACAGTGGATTAGGAAACAAAATCCAACAATATGCTCTATACAAGAAACACACTTAACTCCAAAAGATATTCATTGGCTGAAAGTCAAAGGATGGAAAAAAATACTGCATGCCCAGCAGAAAAAAAGCAAGGATAGCAATCCTGTTTTCAAACAGTGTCAACATCAAACCAAGAATGATCACGCAAAATAAAGAAGGCTGCTATACACTAGTTTGGGGAAAAATTCAAGAGGAAGAGGTAACACTCATAAATATCCATGCACCAAACACAGGAGCACCTGACTATATAGGACAAATCTTAATGGACATAAAAAATCTAATATCCAAGACCACAATCTTAACAGGAGACCTAAACAACCCTTATCTCAAAAAGATAGGTCAACCAGACAAAAAAATTAGCAAAAAAGTAGCAGAACTAAACCAGAGCTTGAAACAAATGGACTTGGTGGACATATACAGAGTGTTCCACCCAAACACAGCTGAATACACATTCTTTTCAGCTGCAAATGGGTCATTTTCTAAAATAGACCACATATGAGTCCATACGTCATGCTTAAGTATATGCAAGAAAACAGAAATTATCCAATGCATATTATCTGACCACAGTGCAATGAAACTGGAAAAAAACGACAAAAGAAACCAGAAAAAAAATCCTGAATACATGGAAATTAAACAACACCCTACTCAGCAATCAATGGGTCATGGATGAAATGAAACAAAAAAATTAACAATATCTACGATTCAATAAAATTCAAACTTAACAGACCTATAATATTCAAATAATGGAACTAAACAAAAACGGGGATACAAGCAAGGGAAGGAGCTGACGTGGGGAGTTCCAGGCGGTGGGTGATGGCAGCGACCCGGGCCTGGACCTGCCCCAGCACGGAAGTGTCCTGGGGGCCGTGGGAAGCCGGAGACCGAGGTGGCATCCCGGCCTGCATGGGGCAAGATGTTGAACATGTGGAAGGTGTGGGAGTTAGTGGACAAAGCCACCAATGTGGTTATGAATTATTCAGAGATTGAGTCTAAGTTTCGAGAAGCAACGAATGATGATCCTTGGGGACCTTCTGGGCAACTCATGGGAGAGATTGTGAAGGCTACATTTATGTATGAACAATTCCCAGAACTTATGAACATGCTGTGGTCCCAAATGTTAAAAGATAATAAAAAGAATTGGAGAAGAGTTTATAAGTCTTTGCTGCTCCTAGCTTACCTTATAAGAAATGGATCAGAGCGTGTTGTTACAAGTGCCAGAGAACACATTTATGATTTGCGATCCCTGAAAAATTACCACTTTGTAGATGAACACGGCAAGGATAAAGGTATAAATATTCACCAAAAGGTGAAGGAATTGGTTGAATTTGCTCAGGGTGATGACAGGCTTTGTGAAGAGAGGAAAAAAGCAAAGAAAAACAAAGAAACAATGTTGGAGTTTCCTCTGACATTGTTGGAGGCTTCAGATACAGTGAAAGATATGATCCTGAGCCCAAATCAAAATGGGATGAGGAGTGGGATAAAAACAAGAGTGCTTTCCCATTCAGTGATAAATTAGGTGAACTGAGTGATAAAATTGAAAGCACAATTGATGACACCATCAGCAAGTTCCAGAGGAAAGATAGAGAAGACTCTCCAGAAAGATGCAGTGACAGCGATGAGGAAAAGAAAGCAAGAAGAGGCAGGTCTCCCAAAAGTGAATTCAAAGATGAAGAAGAACAGGGGGCTGGTGAGATGGCTCAGTGGTCTAAAGCACCTACTTAGAACAAGCTTAGCAAAGCACAGGGATCACGGTTCAATCCCCAGCACCACATGCCAACCAGCCCCGCCCCCTGGTGGGCTGAGCTGGACACACACACACACACACACACACACACACATAAATAAATAAATAATAAATAAAATTCAAAGATGAAAAAGAAACTGTGACGACAAAGCACATCCATATCACACCGGCCACAGAGGCCACCACAACTAGACATAAGCGCACAGCAAATCCTTCCAAAACCATTGATCTTGGAGTGGCAGTGCATTACACAGGGGACAAAGCAAGTCCAGATCAGAATGCTTTAATCCACACACCTCAGTCTTCAGTTAAGACTTCAGTGCCTAGCAGCAAGTCATCTCGTGACTTTGTTGATCTGTTTGATGCCACCAGACCATCAACAGCAGGAGGATCAGCTGATTTATTTGGGGGATTTGCTGACTTTGGCTCAGCTGCTGCATCAGGCAGTTTCCCTTCCCAAGCAACAAGTGGGAATGGAGACTTTGGTGACTGGAGTGCCTTCAACCAAGTCCCATGTGCCTCCGCAGCTTCCAGTGGTGAGCTCTTTGGCAGTGCCTCCCAGCCAGCAGTAGAACTTGTCAGCAGCTCACAGCCAGCATTAGGACCACCTCCAGCTGCCTCGGGTTCTTCAGACCTGTTTGATCTCATGGGCTCAGCCAAAGCAACCATGACATCTTCCCAGAGTATGAATTTCTCTTTGATGAGCACTAACAACGTAGGACTTGGTTTGCCCATGTCAAGGTCGCAGAATACAGATATGCTCCAGAAATCAGTCAGCAAAACCCTGCCTTCTACTTGGTCTGACCCCAGTGTAAACATCAGCCTAGACAACTTGCTATCTGGTATGCAGCCATCCAAACCCCAGCAGCCATCGGTCAATACCATGATTCAGCAGCAAAATATGCAACAGCCTCTGAATGTGATGACTCAAAGTTTTGGAGCCGTGAAACTCAGTTCTCCATCAAATATACTTCCTGTCCAGCCACAAACTAACCCTTTGCTGGGGGAACCCACGCCTATGAGTATGCCCAGTGTGATGACTGGCACCATGGGAATGGGCCCCTCTTGGGAACGCTCCACTGATGAACCAGAGCATGATGGGCATGAATATGAACAGGGGGATGTCAGGTGCTGGGATGGGCTTGACAGGCCCGGTGGGCATGGGCGTGCCCACCATGACCATGACTTCCAGAACTGTGCAACCCAAGCAAGATGCCTTTGCAAATTTCGCCAACTTTAGCAAATAGGAGACTGAAAAGAAACAGATTAGACCCAGTCCTAGCCCAGGTCCCGTGAGTGTGTGGAGAGCTTCCTGCTACCCTGCGCCGGCGGGACCATTCAGAGCCCAGGCGCAGCGTGGGCCGGACCCTCTCCCGCCCCCTCGGGCCGCCCCCCACCCCTCCCGCCAAGAAGGAATTTCTGCCCACTTCCAGGAACCCACAGACCCAGTCCTAGCCCAGGTCCGGTGAGTGTGTGGAGAGCTTCCTGCTACACTGCGCCAGTGGGACCAGTCCCAGCCCAGGCGCAGAATGGGCCGGACCCTCTCCCGCCACCTCGGGCCGCCCCCCACCCCTCCCACAGAGTAGGAATTTCTGCCGACTTCCGGGAACCCCCAGACCCAGTCCTAGCCCAGGTCCGG
>NW_004524911.1:96678-99310 GCF_000260255.1 Octodon degus
CCGAGATGAACACACGCTTCTCAGAGGAAGAAATTAAAGAAGCGAGTAAATATATGAAAAAATGTTCCACATCACTAGCCATTTGCGAAGTGCAAATTAAAACAACATTGAGCTTCCCTAAACCTCCTACCCCACCCAGGCCCCTCCTCAGGGGGCAGCAGACTGCTCCCTCCATCCTTCCCTCCTCTGCCTACCCTCACCCCTCCTCGTTTCTCCTTCCCCTGTCCAGGGCAGCTGCCGCCATGATCCTGTTGGAGGTAAACAACCGCATCATCGTGGAGATGCTTGCGCTCAAGTTCGAGAATGCGGCTGCTGGAAACAAACCGGAAGCAGAAGTGACATTTGCAGATTTTGATGGGGTCCTCTATCGTATTTCAAATCCTAATGGAGACAAAACAAAAGTGATGGTCAGTATTTCTCTGAAATTCTACAAGGAGCTTCAGGCACATGGTGCTGATGAGTTGTTAAAGAGGGTGTTCAGAAATTTCTTGGTAAATCCAAAATCAGGATACAATGTCTCTTTGCTATATGACCTTGAAAATCTGCCTGCATCCAAGGATTCCATCGTGCATCAGGCTGGCATGTTGAAGCGAAATTGTTTTGCATCTGTCTTTGAGAAGTACTTCCAATTCCAAGAAGAGGGCAAGGAAGGGGAGAACAGGGAAGTTATTCACTATAGGGATGATGAAACCATGTATGTTGAATCTAAAAAGGACAGAGTCCCAGTTGTCTTCATCAGCACGGTGTTTAAAGATGATGACGACGTGGTCATTGGGAAGGTGTTCATGCAGGAGTTCAAAGAAGAGTGCAGAGCCAGCCACACAGCCCCCCAGGTTCTCTTCAGCCACAGGGAACCTCCTCTTGAGCTAAAAGACACAGATGCCGCTGTGGGTGACAACATTGGCTACATCACCTTTGTGCTGTTCCCCCGCCACACCAATGCCAGTGCCCCAGACAACACCATCAACCTGATCCACACGTTCCGGGACTACCTGCACTACCACATCAAGTGCTCCAAGGCCTATATCCACACACGTATGCGGGCAAAAACATCTGACTTCCTCAAGGTGCTGAACCATGCACGCCCAGATGCCGAGAAAAAAGAAATGAAAACAATCACGGGGAAGACGTTTTCATCCCACTAACTCTTGGGAATGGGGGAAGTGCTGGCGACTGAAGGCTGGACCACTTGCTGCCGGATAATCGTGGCCCTTCATGTTGCACCTCTCCAGGTTCTAAGGGATTCTCCATTTGGGTCCCATTTTGTACGCATTTGGAAAATAATCTGCAGAAACGAGCTGTGCCTGCAAGGACTTCATAGTTCCCAAGAATTTAAAAAAAAAAAAGGAATTCCACTTGATCAACTTAATTCCTTTTCTTTTACAGTCCCTCCCTCACACCCCTTCCTTCACACCCTCTTTTCCAAGCTGTTTTGCTTTGCAATATGTTACTGGTAATGAGTTACAGGATAATGCAGTCTTGTTTTCTCCAAAGTATTTGAGTTCAGAACTCCTGTATCTAAAGAAATACGGTTGGGGTCATTAATGAAGAAAATCTATCTAAAAAAAAAATTGAGGTATCATCTCACCCCAGAAAGAATGGCTATCATAAAGAGATCGCCCAACAACATATGTTGGAGAGGCTGTGGGGAGAAAGGAACCCTTCTCCACTGCTGCTGGGAATGTAGACTGGTGCAAGCGTTATGGAAATCAGTATGGAGACTCCTCATTGTGTAAACATAAGAAGTATATAATTCTTTAGGCCTATTTGTAAAATATATTCTAATTTTTAAATGTTTTTTATCATATACTGTAGGGACTTAAAGTTCAACATATCAATACATGATGAAAAATACCTGCTCCATATTATGCCTAAAAAGTTTGATATGCAGACAGATAGTGAGATTAAGCTTAACAGCCTAGGTTGTATGGTAATAACAATAAGCTTGTCTTCTGGATGGTTAACAACCTAAGTTTGCAGACCAAAATTAGATGAAAAGGAGGGCCGCAAGGAAAGCCAACATTTTGACCCTAGCCTTCCAAGGTCAATTAAGTCTGAAGGCATATGAGAACTTGTACTATAACGTCATGTAACTTGGCAGTAAAGTGATTGATGATGTAGAGTGTCCCTAGGAGAGTCACATAGAGAGAAAACATTCTCTCAGTCTTTCACAGAGAGCACATTGGCCAAGCAATGGCCATGACTCATCCACATGGCTGACACTGACAAACAATCTCAGGTACAGGATCTCAGGATAAATCCTGAGGGGATTTCACTGACCTTATCAGACCCAAAAGGTACAACTCTTGTTGCATAGGTCCTGTTTTACCTTGTTCTTAACCACCCAGCAGAAAAGTATAAGAACAAAATATAAGAAGCCATGATATTACGTTGAACTGTGGGAGACTCAGGTCAACAATTTCTGACATTGCCAGTCAAGCAGAAGACCCAATACTATTATGGACTACTGAACTCTTCTAGATTGTTTTACTGAGTTAACACACCTATAATATTCAAATAACGGAACTTAACCAAAAAAAGGGTATACAGATGAATGTCCATTTTGTATCTGTGTATTCAAAGTGGTTAGGATAGATATATAGTTACATTCTCTTAATAGCATGATTTGTTC
>NW_004524911.1:107760-112426 GCF_000260255.1 Octodon degus
CTGTATGGCTGGGACTCAGACTCCTTTTTCCCTGGCATTGTAGAAGGTAGGTGAATACTTTTCAGCATCCTTTACCCTGCACAGGTCTCAGTCACTTACCCATGGGAATTTGCCATTTCTGGAAAAGCATCATAGTGTTACTTGTTATCATAAAAGGAATCCTGTTCCTTAGAACCAAAACTATGTTCATATGAATGTTTCAAACCGTTTGGGACAGTTGGCAGAAAATATCTCATGCTATTGCTATTTTACCTGTTTTGGAGTTTAGGGCTTTTATTTTTAGTGCTGGGGATCATACTCAAGTCCATGCCCAGGGCTGGCAAGTGCTGTACCATTGATCTACAATCCTTGCCCCAACATCATTATTTCAGTTGTCAAAATCAGCACAACTGTCTTGACAACGCTCAACAGCCTGGCATGCTGTGCACTTGCTTGCTTAGCCGTTACTTTCGCATCCCTCCCACTCAAATGTAAGCCAGGGTGAGTGGGGCATTGATGAGGTTTGTTACAGTGCTCTGGTCACTGAGAGGACAGCCTGGCACTAGTAAAGGCTGGTAACATTGCCCTAGGAGTGACCTGATCCCTGACCAGCCCTGGACATCGGGACCAGCCTCCAGGACTTTCCTTTCAGAACTCTGTACCTCAGTTACTCTCTAGCTCAGACTTTAGAGGGGGCCAAGAATCCAGAGGCCATGCTCCACTACCAGGGGCATGTGCAACTGCCGTCAGGCAGACCTGATATGGAATTCGAGTCTCTTCCTGGTTGTGTGACATGAGGGACGTTACCTGATCTCTCAGTGCAGGAATGTCTTCCTTTGCATATGGATCCATGTAGATTCTACAAGGGTAACATGTAGGTGAGTTGTTTATAGAGGATCCATGTTCTTCTTACTTCATCTGATAGATATTTGTGGATATGTACTTGGGTCAGGGCTCTGTGGTGGCTAAGCACCCAACATTGCTAACTCTGTTGGCTCCTGGCCTAGTGGGTGGGACAGAAGATATCCATCTGAGACCAGCTGAGTGGTACTAGAACTGAGAGAGGGGAGATGGTGGGTGTGGTGAGAACTCCGAGCAAGGTCTGCTGTCTGTGGCTTGGGGAGGAAGCCAGAGAATGCCTCCTGAAGGGAGTGTTCTCTAGCTGAGTCCCTCGGGGTAGATAAGAACTGAGTCCCGCCAAGAACCATTCCATTTCCAGGCTTTCAGCTCAGGCCGCCATGGCCATCCCATCTGTGGGCTCCCTACTAACCAAAGAATAGGGAACTGACCCAGTGCTTGCTAACGTGAAAGGCAGTCTCTGCGGAGAGCTTCTGAAGTATAAACTTCCTTGTTCTCAGGAAGGAAACAGCAGTAGAAAATGTCTTTCTGTACTTGGATCTAGGAATGTATGCACGTCAGTCCTGGAACCAGTGTACAAGAAGAGGACAGATCTGACAGATGATCTTTGTGTGACCCCCTGATCACACGTCATTCCCAGCCTGGGTCCACCTTTCCTCCCCACTGGTTTGTCTTGTGCCTTTCTGAGTACCCCTGATTGAGGGAGGTTTTTCCCTTACAGCAAGAAGTAGACCTCCCATATGGTGAAGAGTGTGGATTTTACTGGAGAGACCAGTTTAGTGTTGTAATTTAAGTCACTAATTCTGATTCTATGCAAGCTTCCTTCTTGTCCATTTGCAGTCACATCGTCTTGACACAATTAGTATCTTCATTTGTGAAATGGGTCTGCAATCATTAATAATCCCAATAGCCAACTCATAGGGTTATGTCTGAATGTATAACAATGATGTGCAAGGAAATTACATAGAAAAGTTCCTGGCCTGTTATCAGTTGTTATAACTGCTGATGCCACCATGGGATACTTTGAAGGCAAGGCTTTGTGCTCCATTGAACACTTCTGAGTAAAGACCACAAAATTCACGTTAGACTTCTGGCCAGCCTGAGAGCCTTTGTTTCTCTACCACAGTCTTCTCAGCTCCACTCTCCCCCATAAGGACTTGGACCCCTGATCAAAATGTTGGCTGTTCCATCTTGGATTCCCCTTCCAGGAACCATAAATCATGAAAGGAGGCAAAGAGTGATTAAACCACAGGTCAGTCATAAATTGACAGTTCAAAGGCTTGTATTTGTTTCTTCATTAAAAAGTTAGTGGAAAGTATTTTCTTCTCTCTAGAATTGGCTTTCTACAGGAAGTATGACCCTAAGATGGTCCTTGACATGTAAAAGGCAGTTGAGAAGGTATTGGATTAAAGTCATTTTCCCAATATTTTGCAGGAAGTATTCACATAGGATAATAATGGCCTATAGCATATAAATGGAATAACTTGTTGGAAATGGAGCTTTCAATTACATACATATTAAGAAACTCTCCTTCTAGGGTATTTGCTTGTATTTGTGTCTTAGTTACTTTTCTCTTGTTCCTTAGACAAACGCCTGACCCCCAAAATTAAAGGGAAAAGGGTTTTTTTAGCCTACATTTTGTAAAGGTTTCAGTTCATAATCTGCTGGCTCCACGGCAGGGTTGCACACAGCAGAGGGGCAACAGTTCATGACAGCAGAAGACTGTTGTTTATATTATATGCACTCTACCCACTGTAAGTCTGGTGTAGCACTCACACCTTTAATCCCAGCATTGGATCATGAAGCATTCACAACCTCTAGATTCAGCCACCTCTGGAAAGCCCACTCCCCTCCATGACTGCATAAGTCTTTGGGGAACATCCAGGCACAAACCATAACACTTTGAATAGGTATACAGCCTAGTCAAGTAATTCAAAATACCTCTAATAATTTTGTGTTTCACTTCCTGATACTTGGTTAAGAATTATTAGGCTGGCCAAATAGCTCAGTGGGTTAAAGTGCCTGCTTAGGCAGATGCAGGGGCTGGGGGTTCTATCTGTGGCCTGCCGTGTTGCACTCCCCCCCGGGGGGGCACGCTGAGATGGTGATAGAGACTGGGCGTGGTGGCTCGCACCTGTAATCCCAGCTCCTGGGAGGCTGAACACAGGCAGATCACTGAGTCTGATCTATGTAGTGAGACCCTATAGACTCTGTACTAAAATACAAAAAAAAGAAAAAAACCCTTAACAAAAAAAGGGCCAGGGAGATAGCTCAGTGGAACAAGTGCTTGCCTGGCAAGTGCAGGGTCTTGAATTTGATCCCTGGTTCCACCAAAAAAAGAATTATTTCCAACTACCAAAATGCTCTGAAGCAGCATTCTTATCTTCCATGTTTCCCAAAAGGACAGCCTAAGCTGCTGCTCTAAAATGTTGATACGGCATTTAATGTAAAAAAAAAGTTTAAATTCATCTAAAGCTGGCCACAGTGGACCACACCTGCAATTCCTGTTCCTTGAAGGAACTCCAAAGGGACCCTGCTAAGACGGGACATTTGTAAAACACTCCCACTCTATCTCACAAGTACAGGATCAGCCTGAGCAACAGAGCCAGAACTCATCTTTTAAAAAATGTGGATAAAAAAGAAACAGTTCCTATTACTAGAAGACTTTATTTAACTCATATCTCTAAAATAGAAAAATATAAATATTATCAACAAAGCATAGTGTCCTTTTCCTCTGCCTTGTGGAACCTCTGTCCTTAACTTCCCTTGAAGTAAACATCCCCAGAAGTTAATGTTTACGAACTTCATGAAGGTTTTTGTTTTATAGAGGTGCATGTATAACCACATAACTTGAGTTTTAAAATGTAGATAAATTATAACAGTCTGCCTAAACCTTTTAACTTGACTTTGAGTTTTACTCAAGAAAAGCTATATTGTTCTAAGATGCTGAGTTCAGTGGCCACAGCTCATCCACCCACTAATATGTCATGTCCTGCTACTTCTTTCAAACCTGATTGGCCATGTTCCACTTCCATATATGTGAGCATCTTCTTGTGCACATATACTACACTTTCTGTAGGGAATACACCTGGAAAGAGAATTGTTGGAACACTTGGACATACATCTCTAATTCCATAAATAGCTTTGGAAGCAATTGTTTTTGTCTCTGCCAATATTAATTGTGTGTTTTTATTGCTAGGTGATGTGTAGTTAATTTTTTCCAAGATGATTTCTGTTTACTTCTACCTGTTGTGTGGTAATATCATGAACATAGGACCACTTTAAATAAAATTCTGGATTTTACCATTCCATCAAAAAAAAAATGTGGATATACTGAAGACATGTTTATTGACAGAATAGAAAGAGGCCCTTGTTGCAAAATCTACTGCACAGGTATTTTAATTTGGGAAGACTGACTTTGCTCTTTTTGGAGTACAGTTTTATAAGTCTTAACATAAGTGTAGATTCTTGGCCCAGGGAGATAGCTCAGTACAATAAGCACTTGCCTGGCAAGTGCAGGGTCCTGAGTTCAATCCTGGGTATAGCAAAAAAAAACACCTTAAATGTAGATTCTTAATGCTACCACCAAAATTAGAATAGGGAGCTTGTTCATCTCCCCAAAGCATTTACTGTATCTACCCCTTTGCAGGTATACCTGCCTATACCTAATTTGTAATAAATTATGATCTCAACATTAGTACTATTGGGGCTGGTGAGATGGCTCAGTGGTCTAAAGCACCTACTTAGAACAAGCTTAGCAAAGCACAGGGACCGCAGTTCAATCCCCCAGCACCACATGCCTGCCAGCCCCACCCCCTGGTGGGCTGAG
>NW_004524911.1:112526-120517 GCF_000260255.1 Octodon degus
CTGGGAGGAATGTATGCAATGTGTTAATTATTGAAACTGTCCTACATATTTGATTTGATACTGTCTCATGGCTATTTGTTTCTCAATAAAATTATGAAAAAAAGAAGCCCTTTCAGGGTCTACAGGAAAAGATACCCCCAAAAAATCATAATCTCCATATAGCATTATACAGTTCAACTTATTTATCTATCCTTCACCGAATATCTCCCTTATCCCTCCATTGATTAATTTTCAATCATAATTCCTAATAAATTGATGACCTTGAACAAAAAAAAGAAAGCACCTTATCAGAATTTTATTTTCTAGATAAGAAGATATTACAAAAATAAAAAGGAAGGGGCAGGGGAGATGGCTCAGTACAATAAGCGCTTCCCTAGCAAGAGCAAGGGCCTGAGTTCAATCCCTGGTTCCACAAAAAAAAATAAATAAAATTTTTTTAAAAAGGAAAATTGTTGTAGGCAGCTGAGTTAAAAACATTATAGGCAGTCACACAAGGACAGCTCCTCAAGGAGGCAGTACGGAGGACCAGATGCCTTGCAACTGTGGGAGAGACAAGCACTCGTATATGGGCCAGGCCTTAAGCCAAAAGATAAAACACACCCACATATGACCCTAGGGATGAGCACCAGGGATTGATATTCTAATATGTATCAATAATCTTGAGAAAACCAGAGTCACAAACATAACCCCCTACAGGAAAATGCCCAGTTCTATATTCATGCCCTCTTACTACATGACTAGCTTCCCCATTTGATCCCTATATAAACAATTTTATCTGAGCAATTATGCTTGTAAACTTATTGGTTGCTGTGACACCTTGTGTTTTCCCTTATTTTTGCACTATAAAAATCCCATTTTGTATCTGTATATACAAAACAGGATAGATAACAGCTACTATCTCTTAATTCAATGAGAAGAAAGATTTGTACTAATAGTGTTTAGGCAGGATATCATGTCTGCATCTTGTACTATGAATACCTACTACAAAGGCAATACTAGACAATGTATTAATTATTGTAAGTGTCCTACAAAACTGTTTTGAAAAGTCTCATTGCTGTTTGTTCCTCAATAAAATTAATTTTTAAAAATCTCATAAAACAAAAAGAAGTAAAGCCATGCTGTTATGTTGAGCTGTAGGGGACTCAGGTCAACAATTTCTCACATTGCCAGTCAAGCAGAAGACCTAATACTATCATGCGCTACTGGACTCTTTTAGAATATTTTGCTGAGTTAACACACCTATAATATTCAAATAACGGAACTTAACCAAAAAAAGGGGATACAGAAGAATGTCCATTTTGTATCTGTGTATTCAAAGTGGTTAGGATAGATATATAGTTACATTCTCTTAATGAATAGAGGGATTTGTTCTAATGGTGTTTTTAAATAGGATATCATGTCCGCATCTTGCACAGCAATTAACCACTAGGAAGAATGTATGCAATGTGTTAATTATTGAAACTGTCCTACCAACTTTTTTGAAACTGTCTCATTGCTATTTGTTTCTCAATAAAATTATGGAAAAAATTTAAAAGTATAAAAGTCAATTAAAATAAATAAAAGAAAAAAATCAGGGAGACTAGGAGGGAGGAGGCATATCCCAAAGAAAGGAAAGTTCATCACAAGGCTATCCATATCACAGCAAGGAAGGCTGAGTGTGAGTCACCTGCTAAACAAGAGGATTGGATTGGCTAGAATTTTGGTTTGGGCTTCACGAGAGTGGGATGTGGTACAGATGAGGCATTTGGGACTAGGCAGGGGCAGATATGCCTGGTCTAGAAGGCTGGGCATTATCCTAAGGGTATGGGGCAGAACCTGCAGTGTTTCAACAGGGGCCTGACTGGCAAGTGGGAAAGTCCCTCTGGCATTAGGATGCAGTGTACAGGAAGGCTCAGGACTGGTGGCAAGAACACCAGCTGACGTGATGGTCACTGTCCAGGGGAGACATGAGGATGGCTGAACTAGGAAACTAAATCTGGCAGTGGGAATAAGGGAGTATAAAATTATTCCTTTCAAAGTCTTGCTGACACCAGGGCTTTGGGATTATTGGGCTGGTCAGAGAGGCAGTCATCAAGGAAGCCTTCAAGCCTAAGCAACAAGGCAGAAGGTGGCATCTTACACTGAGGAAGGCAGCACTGGAGCATGGGCAAATGCACAAAGGGTCAAGGTGGACACCATCAGTTTGGGACATGCTGAGCATTAGCAGCTTCAGGATCCAACCATGCATGACTTGAGAGAATTTGGAAAGCGGACTTAACCTCTTTCTCTCTAAGATATCTCATCTGTTACACAAGAACACTACAAATTTGGAAACACTAATGACTGGTTTCACTCACTTAGCATGCAAGAATATTTTACACATTACATACAGTAGCAAGGTATCAGATATTCCTCAGGTAAAATGGGAATCTCTCTCCTTACCCATGTTTGTTTGGTTTCAAACATCAGCTTTGAGAATATCATTATCAGTGCAGGCAAGTAGGGAGAGAGAAAAGGATTAAGAAGTACCTAAGTTGTCAGTGTTTATCACCTTTGTATATCACATCAGCATGTTTCCTACATAAACATCCTCAGATCGTCTAATCTCCAGCCTGTAGCCCCTCTCCTTCAATGACCTAAGGTGGGCCTTTGGGACCTAAGACCTTTTACACTGTTCCCTGTCCTGCAGGTTGTGTAGAACTCTGCTGCCATGCAACTGGGAAGCAGGGGGACTGTCAGCAGGCTCAAGAGGTTTCTAGTTTACAAAATTGAGCTGGATTATGGGCTGTTCAAAAGGAACAGTATAGGGTGGTACAGCAGGGAGATCATGAAGCCACTGACATTTAGGCTTCAATCTGATCCACCACTTATCCCTTGTGAGGCTTTATACTGGTGACTAAAACACTCAGTGACAGTTACTTCATTTATAAAAGGCAGGTCCTTGTCTTTTGGGATTATTCATTTTGGCTTTCTTTAGATCACACAAAAATTACCTTTTACTGTGATGAGTTAAGGTAAAACTAAATGTAAAAAATTACTCTGTTCAACTTTCTGTGACCCTGTTTCCTCAGAAGACCACAAGGAGGCTTGGTGTATCATTGATAAATCAATAGACTGAGAGTTCCCAGAATAGACCTACAAAATAAATCAAAGTAAAGGTCCAAGTGTTTCTATCTGTACAAAATAACTAAGGTGTTGCTAACCAACTAAAAAGTGTTGCTGTATAGTCAAGACCATGCATACGCAGATGTATATTAAACAGGAACTACACAATGCTCCCAAAAAGAATATCTTGGGTAATGGTCACACTGTCCCTAAAGGTGCTGTTCTGTCTGTTGGATGACCAATTTGTTTGCCAGACAAGATATGGTTTCTAGGTCTAAAACCTCTATATTTCTAAGGCCCTTGTCATTTGTCCTTTCCTGTGTGACTACGGTCACGCAGTCCCAGGCCCGGTAATAAATGGCTAAATTTTAATATTGGATTCTGGTCTGGTTTCTATGCTGAGAATCCATAACATTTACTAGTACAAAGTGCTGTCAATCTGAAGAGATTTTCACAATAAAAAGACACTTTTCTTATGTATCTGCCTAGACACACATGAAAGACAACTGGCTTAAATTCACCCTGCTGGCAATATTGGGCTTCACTTGTTTCCTTAATTAAACCACGATGCAGATATCCCCACACTTTGATGTTTCAGAAAACCACAGGCTACATAGGACCATGTTTCCCCATAAGACCCAGCTAATAAGGCTTGCTGTCTGTCCACTCTGTCCTGGCGCCCACAACACTCTCAGGTGACAGACATTCTAATGCTTGTTTGTCCTGCTAAAAATAACTGGGCACAGAGCTCACCAATTCCTGGTTTACCGATCTGATACTTTCTATAATTATAAGCCCCGCGCCTGCAGCACTTCTTGCTATTACAGCTAGTGGGTTCCTCCCTATAAAACTAAAAGGTAAATCCAACCCCCACCAACACACACTGTTTCCACACCCGGAGCGCTCTATTAAAGCGTAACTCAAAACTGAAACTTCATTGATTTCGTTTTTAGCTATCTTACTAGGGTCCTTTCACCCACGCACAAGCAGAGAATGAACCAAACCGTACTCGGGGACGAGTTTTCACGCGCACAACCCAAACCAGAACCCACAAACTGAACCCGGACCCACAGAATCCAATGACGCTGGGCCGCTCTCACAAGCCCCGCCCATGACGTCGCGTAAGCTGCTCAGAGCCTTTTCCCACGGTCTCCACAAACATGGGGGATGCCTAAACCCACAGTGCAGATTCGCACCAGGATGGCGGCGACGTGCTAGCTGGGGGTCAGCCTGGATGAAGGGCCCCGCAAGGCGGAGAAGCACTGCACCCATTTCGGCACGCGGCCAGGCCCCTCCCGCAGGGAAACACACCACCACGACTTCCAGCCAAACGGCTACCACAGTCGCTGCAACCAATCAAAGCCCAGCCTCTCCGAGGTGTCGCTTCCCGATGACGCAATCCCGGCGCACAGTACGCAACTTTGCTCTGCAGCCTCTCTTGCCTCCGGAGGATACCTCCTCTCTGTGGTCTTACCCAAGGCCTACCTAGCGCCTCGCTGTTTCCCTACCTGGGGAAAGGAGGCGTCACGCCCGCGAGTGGACGGCGAGACCTGCGGAGGATAGCAAACACGCGTGAGCCAGGCCGAGAGAGACTGAGAGGATGAGCCCAAGGGGGCGGGGAGAGCGGGAAAGGGATGGAGAGGGAACCAGAAACGGAGAGAGCGCGCCACAAAAAAGAGCGCCAGACAGCAAAGCTGAGAGGCCGAGTGAGACCCGGAGGGAGCTAGAGCTTGAGACGGCCCAGGAGGCCTGGGAGAAAGAACCGCCCTAGAAGAGAAGGACACGGCCGTGCCCGAGAGACTCCTAGGCGGGGCGGCTGTGTTCCGGGCCCCCCGCTGGTCGCGTGGCCGCGGTGAAGGGCGCCCAGGGAGGGTTGTTGCTTTCCTTGGGCAGCGCGTGGCTTCGCGTCGCCCTCAGGATGGCGTTTGGACCGCCTGCGTGTCGCATAGTCCTCGTTCTGTAGCTGGGGCTGCTGGCTTGAAGAGGGAATATAGGACTGAAACTTTGTGGGGGCCTCCTTTAGCAGCGGGGCTGTCACTGGGCTCAAATTCGGTCTGGTCCAGAAATAACTGGCTTCAAGGGGCCGGGGAGATAGCTCCGTAGAATAAGCGCTTCCCTGGCAAGCGCAAGGGCCTGAGTTCAATCCCTGGTTCCGGAAAAAAAAAAAATGCAGATCCAGAAATAACCGGTTTCAGCGGGGCGTGGTGGCTCAAGCCTGTAGCCTCAGCACTCCAGCCGCTGAGGCAGGAGGATTTGGGCAACTTCCAGGCCAGCCTGGGTTACATAGAGTTCAATGCCAGCTTGAACTACTTGGGAAGACCCTGATTTTAGGAAAAAAACAATGAAAACGACGAAAAAATAACGCAGAAATTACTATTTCGTTTGCATCTCCTTCCCCCCCCCCCCGCCCCCAGCTCATAGTGTGAGACAGAATCATTCAGGTGTTTTGGAGAACAGTGACATATGTCAAATGAAAACGTGAGAAAAGCTTCCTAGAACGCTTGAGAGAGACAGTGGTCAGGATGTTAATTAGGAATGAGTACACTTGCCTCCCATAGGCTCTGTGATTCCTGCATTAGCACACAAATTACTCTGCAGTCAAGCAACTGCAGGCCGGAAGTGTGTGGTAGTCAGAGAAGAAAGGCATCTTTGGTTGTCCCCAGTGCTTGAGTGCAGCAGTGGGTTCAGAAATGTGGTGTTAGGATTAGTCACAGATTTCCACTGCCATCCCCCAGATCATACAGCCTTCTTAGCAGAACTGGATTTGGGTGTTGACCAGCATGTGTGAGGATTGTTTTGTTTCACTTATCCAAAAAGGCCAGTGGCCTTCCCTGGCTAAGCCTCTCAGTGTACCTAGCTTGCAGCACCCAGTGGAAGGTCAGAAAGGAAGGATTTGTATATTTGAAGGAGCAGGATTTCAGTAGCTCCCTGTCAAGGGGCAGTGTCTCTTAACTTGGACCATCTTGACATCGAAGACAGTGTTGGGGGAAATTGTTTGTAGGGAAGCACTGCTTCAACTCCGGATGTAGACGGCGCTGAAACTCATACCTGGGTTGTGTGAAATAGTTCAGTTAAAACCAAATATTGGTGATCCCTATACTTTACCCAGCAAGTGCCTTGAAGCTGTTCCAAAGATCAGTGCTCAGTTCTAGGCCGGGCAGTTGTTCATGACAAGGAAAATTCACATTCTGAAAGTAATAGTCTTGTGGTATAACAGAATCTGTGTGTGCTATTATGAGAGTATTACAATTTCAAGACAATGACAATCATACAAGCACAAAATGGAGAATGTGAATTAAAGTAGGTGACAGTAGTAAGAGGAGAGATTGATGTAAAGAATAATATAGAGACCTTTGTATTTTTACAGGCCTATGTGAGTGAGAAGTGGATATCATCCCTACCTAGCTATGTGACCTTAAGTAGTTGAATCCCTCTGATCATTTACCTTATCTAAACTAGGGGTAGTAATACAAATCGAGCACCCCTAATCTGAAACTCCAAAACCAAAGTACTCTAAAACCTGAATACTTCTGACTGCCAGGATGGTACCAGAAGTAGAAAATTCCACAGGTGATCGCCTCTGACACCATTAAAATGAGGAGGTGTAGCTCTGCAATAGAGGGTGTGCTTAGCATTCCTGGGTCCCTGGGTAGAATTCCCAGCAAACATGCACGGGCGTACACACAGGCAGAATACATGCACAATTACAGGTGCATTGAGGGTATTGTATAAGATTTTCTTTAGGCTATGTATTGTGTGAAATTTATCTTTAGCTTATGTCTAAAATTATGACATCATATGTCATGTGATACATAAGTGGATTTTGTTTGGGCTCCAGTCCCATCCTTGAGATACATCATTTTGTATGCACATATTCCAAAATCTGGAAAATCTGCACTGGGGAACATTACTGGTCCTACTCAGCCTGCACTGTGTGCCACAGCAACCCAAGGAAGAAGCCCTTCCACATGCCCTGGGCTCCAGGACCACCTCTGTGTTCCAATCCCTCTGTGGCTCGTGTTTTGAGCTTTGCTTTGTTCATCGCCTTGCCTCACTGACTGGCCGCCCTCTGAGGACTGTTACCCTGTAGGAGTATGTGTTGTCCATGACTGGATGCAGAAGGTGTCTCGGCTTGATTGTCTGTTCATCCAGTGATTGTGTTTTCCCCCCTACACTGCCCAGAGTCCAGAACCATGTGCCTCAGTGCTATAGTTTCCCACTTCCTAGTGGGCAGGTATCCTTACGCCAGCTGTTTCCCAGCTAGAAATAATGTGTTGTGAATGAGTGGATACAGCAGATCCTGTGCTCAATTTCTGTACATTCAATGGGTAGGAAGTATTGTGTCTTCTGTCCCAACTCTACCCCAGCTGTCTACCACCAGTGGAGTCCCTGGTTGTTGCCTCTCTTCCGTTTCTTGGACAAAATTTTACTTCCTCAGACTGAGCTCTGTCCACAGGACGGGGCTACATTGGCTATCTCACCAACAGGACCACTGGACGCAGTGTGCTCTCAGTAAAGGCTGCTTGCACGGATGCACCCTCACCACGTAGGTTATGTTATTGTGTAATGAGGGGGCAAATGTTACTCAGCATTTGTCTGTCAGCAGTATCTGCCATGTGAGCCCACTGATCCTTGGGAACCAGGTGAGCTCTTCATTAGCAAGAAAAGATTTCTCCTAGATGTCCTCCTGCTGCTTTGGCCCATCTTCATCTTTACCAGTCCCTAAGACCCTCCTTGAACCACTCCTGCTGTTGTCTCTTTTAGACCCCCTGCCAGGAGGTCACTAATGCAAAGACCATGTTGGTGTCTTTATTTTCTTTTACAGGCAGAAGCAGGCCCTGCTAGGTATTACTGACTTTACCGTTCTTTTCTATGAGGTACTAATGCCATACCCTCCATTCTCAACC
>NW_004524911.1:126227-131615 GCF_000260255.1 Octodon degus
AAAGCACAGGGACCGCGGTTCGATCCCCCAGCACCACATGCCAGCCAGCCCCGCCCCCTGGTGGGCTGAGCTGGCCACACACACACACAAACACACTAATAAATAAATAAATGTTTAAAAAAATTTAAAAAACCGATTGGTAGGACGGTTTCAGTAATTAGTACATTGCATATTGTTGTCTTGGTGGTTATTCATTGTACAAGATGTAGACATGATATTCTGTCCACAAACACTACTGGAAGAAATCATTCTATTCTTTGAATTAAGAGAAAGTAGCTGGTATATCTATCCTAACTATTTTGTTCATACAAAATGATCATTCATTTGTATCCCCTTTTTTTTGTTTGTTTAGTTTTGTCAGAGAAGGGTATTCCATTGTCATTTAAATATTGTAGATGTGTGAATTCAGCGAGATATTCCAATATAGTCCGGCAGTCCACAGTAGTGGTGGGTTGTCTGTAGGACTGGCCATGTCAGAGGTTGTTGACTTGAGCCTTTTGCAGCTCAGCATATTAATATGGCTTTACTTTTTGTACCTCGTTTTTATACTTTTCTGCTGGATGGTTAAGACCAAGATAAAGCAAGACCTATAAAACAAGGATTATAGCTTTTGTATCTGATGTGGTCAGTCAGATCCCTTCAGGATTTAGCCAGAATCCCTGTGCCACAGTTTATAGATCCTTTGTCGATGTCGGCCATGTGGATGAGTCACGACCATTGCTTGACCAGTTTGCTGTCTGTGAAGGCCTGGGGGTGTGTTTTCTCTCCATTGGGCTCTCCTTGGGCACACTCTGCATCATTGATCACTTTCCTCTGTGGCCTCATGATCTCCTTGGTCAGAAAATTTGGGACACCATTGAGTTGCAGGATGTTGCAATGTAGGTTTTCCAATATCCTGAGTCTTCGCTAGCCTTGCAAGGCTAGGGCCAAGATGTTGGCTGTCCTTGCAGCCCTTTTTCTCTAGCTTTTGGTCTGCAAACTTGGGTTGTTGACCCTCCAGAAAAGAAGCTTTTCATTGTTGCCCTACGGCATAGGCAGTTGAGCTTAACCTGTCTATCTGAATGTCGAGCATCTTGGACATAGCATGAAGTGGGTATTGTCCATCAGGTGTTGATATGTTAAATTTTAAGTCCCTACAGAATATGAAGAAAGAAATTGAAGGGATGGAAAAATATTTTAAAAATAGGAATGGACAGGGCCGGGGAGATGGCTCAGTGGAATAAGCGCTTCCCTGGCAAGTGCAAGGGCCTGAGTTCAATTCCCGGTTCCGCAAAAGAAAAAAAGGAATGGACAATTACATATTTTTACACAGTGATTTGGAAATCTAACCATATGCCGCATTATAGCAGGATAATCCTGTAACATTTTTTTTCTTGTCTCTTTTTTTCATTTATTACCCTTTTTTTTTGAGCACATGTTTGCTTGAGAGACAGTGTGGCAATAATCAGTATGTCATGACAAGCAGTACGAATTTAGAGGACCAGAGTGACAGGCATTCCAAGTGTGATCTTTCTATTGCATATTGCTATCTTCAGTGCAGTTGCTTAGTTCACAGGTATCAACATATATAGTTAGTCAGGGTAAAAATCCTACCAATTGACTGCTAGTTTCAAAACCCTGCTGAAGATTCTCAGGATCATTGCCTTGCCCATCTTGTACATATGGATATATGGCTTTGCCCTTGTTGTATCATTTCTAATTTTTTTTTCTATCACTGTTTTGTATTCTTTAAAAAATAAAAATAAAAAAGAGGAAAAAATATACCTCAGTGGATTAAAACACCTGGAAGCAGGTGCAAGGGCCGGAGATTCGATCTCCCGGGCCTGCTGTGCCGGCCTCACACCCAGGGCGCACTGAGGTTGGGTGTGGTGGTGCACACCTGTAATCCCAGCTCTTGGGAGGCTGTAAAGAGGTGGATCACTACGAGTCCAATCTAGTAGTGAGATCCTGAACACCCTGTAGACCCTTCCCTAAAATACAAAAAAATGCTCTATTGTGTTTTCATTGTTTAGCATTTTCCATTGAATGGTTAGCAAAGTTTCTTATCCATTCTTTTTTCTCTTTGGTTTTTTTTTGGGGTTTTTTTGTTTGTTTGTTTGTTTGTTTGTTTGTTTTTGCGAAACCGGGGGATTGAACTCAGGCCCTTACACTTGCCAGGGAAGCGCTTATTCCACTGAGCCATCTCCCCGGCCCTCTTATCCATTCATTTATTGAAAGATATTTCTGTTTTCAGTTCTGGATAACTATGAATGGAACTATTCCAAACATTCAAGGACTGGCTTTTGTGTGTGTGTTACCCTAAGGTAAACATCTGCTTAACATACAAGAAACCTTCAATCTGGTTTCCAAATGGCTCTGCTATTTTTCTTTCTAACCAAAAGTTAAGACAGATCAAGTTCCTTGGCATGTTCTCCATTACTTGATATTGTCAGCATGTTTTACCTGTTCTAGTATATATGACAGGATTCATCATCACAATTTTAATTTTTATGTCCTTTATGGTTAATTTTGACCCAATTTTAAGTGTTCATGTTCACATTTTTCTCCCATTTTTCATTATTCATTGTTTGTTTTAAGTTTTGTAGTACTTTCTATGTTCCGTATGTAAAGCCTTTGTGAGGTCTGTGATTCTTATGTTTAGTCTCTCCATTCATAGTTTTTCTCAATCAGTGTTTTAAATCTCTCTATCCATCCCACTCTCCCTCTCTCTGACTTTTCAGTACTGGAGATCAAACACCAAACTTTGGGCATGCTAAGCAAATGCTCTACAATGAAGCTGCATCCCTAGTCCCCAAGTTTTAAATCTTGATGAAGTCTACCTTACCAATATTCTTTTTTTCATGCATTGTGCTTTATTTATACATTAGGGAAGACTTGTTCATGTCTAGTCACAAAGATACTCCCCTGTAGTATCTTCTGAAAATTTTATCGTTGTACCATTGATACTCAATTTTATATGTAAATCATGATGCTGAGGTTCATGTTTTTGCATGTAGATATACAATATTTGTTGGAAAATTCTTCCTTCTCTTGAATTGGCATCTATACCCTGTAAAAACTCATTTGAAGCGAGCCTTGGTGGCACACATGTGTAATCCAAAAATTTGGAATGCTAAGGCAGGCAGATCACTGCAAATTTAACGTCATCCTGGGCTACATAGTGAGGTCAAGGCCAGCCTGGACTACATAATGAATTCAAGTCCAGCCTCAACTACACAGACCCTGTCACAAAAAACAAAGTCATTTGATCATATTTTATGTATCGAGTTATAGACTCTTATTTTCTACCCATCAATCTACATGTCTACTCCTTTCTAAGACAGCAGTGCTCTTAATTACCACAACCTTATTTGGAGTCTTAAGATCAAATTCTGTGATTTTTGTAATAAATTCTTATTTCAGAAGTTTGAATATTCCACATGAATTGTAGAATATGTAATATATATATATATATATATATATATATATATATATATATATATCCTTCCAAGATTTTGGTTGACATTTCATTAATTAATCAGATCAACTTGGCAATAATTGGATTTCACCCCATATTGAGTCTTTTGATCCATGAACACAGCATTTCTCTTTATTTAATTGTGCTTCCTATGATTTTTTTCCTTGTATATTTTATAGTGTTCATCACACAGATCCTATATATATTTTTAGTTATATACATAACTGAGTTTAGAGCTAATATAAATAATATTATTTTTAAACTGAGGCTTTGAGAAGAAAGGTTGGTACGAAGTGTTTACACAAGACATCATGTCTCTTTATCCTCTGAATAACTACTAGGAAGACAAGAATATGCAGTGTATTAACTATTGTAACTCATACTAACCTGTTTTGAAACTGTTTCATTGGTATTTTATCATTCACATTAAAATGAAAAAAATAAATACATAAAAATAAACAGGTTTGTATTATGCATATGATTGTTTTACAGTGTTGACCTTGTCTCCTCTGTCACTGAGAACTCAGTTATTGGTTCTAAGAGTTTTGAAGGCGATGCAAGGTGTGATCAACATATATGGTGAATAATTAAGTTTAAATTTTTTTTTTCTTCGGAACTGGGGATTGAACTCAGACCTTTGCGCTTGTCAGGGAAGCACTTATTCTAGTGAGCCATCTCCCAGGCCCCTAAGTTTAAAATTTCTGCTACAGGGGCCAGGGAGATGGCTCAGTGGAATAAGCGCTTCCCTGGCAAGCGCAAGGGCCTGAGTTCAATCCCCAGTTCTGCCAATAAATTAATTAATAAAATTTCTACTACAGTAAAACATTCATTGCTATTAACTTCCCTCAGAATACGCCCCCACTCCGAACACACTTCGCCTACCATTCTTGCTACTTTCTGAAGCAGTTCCTTTTGAGTATTTTGCAAGCTCTGATCAAAAACGCAGCAAATATTGATGTTGTATTCTGTCTAGTAGAAAAGCAAAGCTTCACAAAACATGACACTGTTCCCTCATTTATATTACCAGATCTGGCACTATGTGAATTCTGGCTCTCTTGCCAACTCAGAATGACCATGAAAGGTAAACATTTTTTTAAATAATTTCATTGAGAAACAAAATAGCAATGAGAAAAAAAAAACAAATAGCAATGAGACAGTTTCAAAACCGATTAGTAGGACAGTTTCAATAATTAATATATTGCATATTGTTGTCTTAGTAGTTATTCACTGTACAAGATGCAGACATGATATCCTGTCCACAAACACTATTAGAACAAATCTATTCATTGAATTAAGAAAAAGTAGCTGTTTATCTATCCTATCTTCAATATACAGATACAGAGTGGTCCTTCATTTGTATCCCTTTTTTTGTTTAGTTTTGTCAGAGAAGGATATTCCATTGTCATTTAAATATTGTAGGTGCATGAATTCAGCAAAATATTCCAATATACTCCAGTAGTCCATAATAGTAGTGGGTTTTCTGTAGGACTGGCAATGTCAGGAGCTGTTCACTTGAGCCTTTTACAGCTCAGCATATTAATGTGGTAAACATTTTTAATCAATTCAAAACATATAGGAAACCATATCAAGGCAACTAAGGATATGACAGGGGACTTTGAGAGCTGCTTGACAAAGCCAAGAATGAGAGGTTAAGTGTGTTAGAAGTGAAGGGAAATATTTAGAGTATGAATTAATTAATATACCAGTGTCATTTTTTTTTCTTTTGGCGGAACCGGGGATTGAACTCAGGCCCTTGTGCTTGCCAGCGAAGTGCTTATTCCACTGAGCCATCTCCCCAGCCCAAAAACTGGAATAAGGATTTTTTTTTTCCTCCGAATGCCTTCAGGGCAGGTTTGGCTGGCTTGAGTTGTAGGGATCGAACCACAGCAACCTGAGCCTGACTGCTTTGTTGAAGCAGCCACTTAAAGAAC
>NW_004524911.1:137265-147853 GCF_000260255.1 Octodon degus
GCCATTGCTTGACCAATTTGCTCTCTGTGAAAGCCTGAGAGAATGTTTTCTCTCCATGTGACTCTCCTTAGGCACACTCTACATCATTGATCACCTTCCGCTGTGGCCCCATAATCTCCTTGATCAGAAAATCTGGGATACAACTGAATTACATGATGTTACAGTACAGGTTTTCCAATGTCCTGAGTCTTCACTGACCTTGAAAACCACACCCAGTCTCAATTGCCGTCTCAGCACGCCCTGGATGTGGGGCTGGCATGGCAGGCCCAGAGATCGAACCCCTGGCCCCTGCGCCTGTTTGCCAGCACTTTAATCTGCTGAGGTATTTGGCCAGCCCAAGAAATCTTAAATTTTTACCTTGTCTTTTCTTTTAAATTTATTTTAAAGCAATTGTAATGATAATTGATAAGACATTGGAAACAGTACACATTTAGAAGACCAAGATAAGAAACATTCAACCATGGGTTTTTATTGTGCATTGTTGTTCTGGGGCTGAACATATAGCTCAGCAGATTATACTGCCTGCTTCAGCAGACGCAGGGACCGGGGTTCGCTATCCCTGGTGTGCTGTGCTGGCCCCGCCCCTGGGATGCACTGAGACTAGGCGTGGTGGGGCACACCTGTAATCCCAGCACTTTGGTGGCTGAAAACAGGAGGATCATTACGAGTCCCATCTGTGTAGTGAGACCTTGTAGACCCTGTACTAAATTACACATTGCTGTCCTTGATGTAGTTGCTCAGATGGCAGATATCAACATAGAGTTAGGGTGAAAATTCTAAGTATTAACCACTATTTTGAAAACACTCATGAAAATTATTAGTACAATCATTTCAACCATCCTGTATGTATACTTGCATGATTTCCCCCCCCTTCTCCTATCTTTTCTACTTTCTCTCATCTTTGTTGTTTAATCCTTACGTTCTGTTTCTTTCCATTTTACTATATTATACCTTTCAGATTTTATATATTATTTCAGGTTCTTACACTAGGGAGACAATACAACATTTACATACATGGGTCTGATTTATTTCACTTATGAGTATAGCCTCCAGTTGCATCCACTTACCTATAAAGGCTTTGAGGTTTTTTAATAGCTGAGTAGTACTCCACTGTATAAAAATACTCCATGTTTTTCATCAATTCCTCAAGTGATGGGAATATTAGTTGCTTCCTTGGCTCTGACAAATTGTGCTCATATAAACAAGGATGCACATATATCACTATGGTATAATGTTTTCCGTTGTTTTGGAAAAATACCCAGAAGGGGAATAACTGGACTGAATGGGATCTCCAGTTCTAAGTTTAAGATGAGTCTCCACACTGATTGCCATAGTGGTTATACCAGTGTACATTCCCACCAGCAGTGGAGAAGGGTTCCTTTTTCACCACCCCCTCTCTAGTATTTGTTATTAGTTGATTTCTTTATGATAGCCATTCTTTCTGGGGTTAGATGGTATCTCAGTGTTGTTTTAATTTGCATTTCTCGAATGGCCAGTAATGTTGAACTTTTTTTCACGTATTTAATTGCCATTTGTATATCTTGCTCTGAGAAGTATATATTCATCTCACATGCCTATTTTTGGATTGGGTCTTTAAATTTTGGAAGCGTAATTTTTTTTAGTTCTTTATATACTTTAGATAAAAGTCCTTTGCTTGAGTGATTTTTGGTTATGATTTTTCCCCTATTTGTGAGTTGTCTTTTCACTCTGTTGGTGATTTCTTTGACATGTAGAAACTTCTCAATGAGATGAGATCCCAGTTGTTGATTCTTTGGAGTATTTCCCGTGCAGATTGTTTTGATCCTGAACTGTGGCCTACTTCTATGTCTTCAAGATTTGCACCAACTTTCTCTCCCTGGAGATTTAGTGTTTCTGTTTCAATGTTTAGATGTTTAATCCATTTTGACTTTACTTTAGTGCATGGTGATGGACCCGGGTCTAGTTTTAGTTTTCAGGATGTGGAAAGCTAGGTCTCCAGCACCATTTGTTAAAGAGGCTGTCTTCCACTGAAAATCTTTGACCCCTTTCTGAAAGATAAGGTTGATGAGTGTGTTTGTAGTTGTATCTGGATCTTCTAATCTGTTCCATTGATCCTCAAGTCTTTTTTTACCAGTACCATGTTGATTTTACCACAGAAGCTTTGTAGTATAATTTCAACTCAGGGATTGTAATGCCTCCTGCCTTGCATTTGTTGCCCAGGGCATTGTTTTCACCTTTATTTTAAAAAGGATTTAAGGACCAATGAGATGGCCCAGCAGACTAAGTAAGTACAGAGATCACAGTTCAATCCCCAGTACCACATGCCACACCAGCTCTGCCCCAAGGCTCTCTGAGATAGCTAGCACCAAGACCCAAAGTGGTGGTCCAACGTGGTAGCACCTCTGTAATCCCAATGTTGGTAGGCTGAAAACAGGAAGATCACTATGAGTCCAAGCTGTGTAGTAAGACCTTGTACCAAATACATTAAAAAAAATTACAGTTTAATCACTGACCATTAAATGATATGCTAGTTTTAGGGGCTTTTATACTTGCCATTTTACAGATTCAGAAAATGATATTTTATTCCTGATGTTTGTAATTTTTAATATCAGCAGTGGAATTTGCATCTTGTCAAATGGTTTTTGCTATACTTTAATATGATCCTGTCAAGTTTTTTCTCCACCTAGATTACATTGGCTGATTTTTAATTAGTGAAAGAGCAATCCCTGAAGTCCTGTGATTGTGGTTTATGGTGATATTGCTAAATTAAAACTATTATTTTTCTGTTCAACTTTGTACATGTGCTAAGACAATATGTGTCTGTAGTTTTCATGCAATCAGTGCAATGCTAACATCAAAAAATAATTCACTTTTCTGGGCCTCATGATCGTTGTGTAAAGGTTTTTAATGACCAGTTCAATTTCTGTAAAAGATGTAAGACTGCATACACTATGATCTTTGGTGAACTTTGGTAGATTACAATTTCCTACTTATGGGCCCATTTTGAGTGTAAATAAGTAAATTTATAGCATTTACTTATTTGAAGCGCATGGCAGAATAAGTATGTTGACCATTTTCTGGAACTATAGTGAAATCTCTTCTTTATTAGTGCTCTTCATAAATTGCTTCCTTCCTCTCTTTATTCCTGGTACAAGTTTATAAGTAGTATTTGAGTCATTCAGTATGTCCCTCTGTATCTTTTTGTTTGTGCTCTCTTGATTCTGTCTCCTATTTCTCATTAAGGAAATTCCTGTTTACACACATTTAGAGTTTTTCTTAGATGTAAAGCTAGAGGTCCCAAGGGTGTCTCACCATTGTACACATACTTTCAATTTAATAAATGTCTACTTTATGAAAGTTTGTGCTGGTCACACATTGCTCATTCCTAATATTTTTGAGAGTAGTTTGGAAACATCAGCAAAGCTGGTTGTGGTGCCACTCAAGAGCTGAAAAAAAGAAGCTGAGGTAGGATAATCATGGGTTAAAATCCAGCCTAGAGAATGTAGTGGGACCCTGTCTTAAAAGCTTAAAAATGAATAGAAAGAGCTGGGGTATGAATCAGTATTTAGAGCACCTGAGGTTTGTTACCTACTATGGGAGGGAGGAAAAAAGCAAGCACTTCATTCTTCATATCTCATCATTACACATTACAATGATTAATGTTTTTTCTACAACCTTTGAGATCTACCATCAATATTCTAAGTTCTGGACATGTGTTACTTCATGTAATCCTCCTAGGAAGCATAGGAGATGTATCACATGATCAGCCCCATTTTGCACCTAGGAAGTAGAAGGAGAGAAAGTTCAAATGAAATCAATAGTCATGAGTTTTCCTTCTTCTTTTACCACCCTTCATTGCAGTGTGCAATCTTCTGGCTCTGTACTTTCATACCTCCAGTCTAGTTATTTGAACACCTCCAGCTTCACCTTCCCATCTAGACTGCAGGGCCTGGCAGAGCTTCTGGCTCAGACAAGACCTCCATGGATCCACTCCAGAAATGGAATCCAGGGCTGAATGCAGAAGCTTCCCAGATGGCTGCTGCAGAGAGCTCCCAGGAGGGGACAGCAATCTGTTGGCCTTCCTCCACAGGACAGCTAGTGATGGGCCTCAGTGACCTGAGCATCAGTCCTGGCTCCAACCCACCTGTGCCTCTGCGAGAGGGACTGTTCGAGCAGCAGTACAGGGAAGAGAAGACTCTGCCGGAGCAGCACTGGGAAAGGTTGGGGTTCCCTCAGAGGAAGAAAGCCTTCCTGGGGCACTTGAGACGCAGGCACCGTGATCACATGGTACCTTACCCAGTCGAAAGGGAAACCAGGGTCTCTTTCCCAGGCACTAGATCTCAGAATCAATTCAGATGCCAGTGTCAATACTGTCAGGCCCACACACCAAATATTTCTCGTGTCACTGGGGAGAGGAGTGGGACCCTCAACCCCTCCTCCTGGGAAACCCTCGTGCAAGGTCTCAGTGGCTTGACCCTTAGCCTGGGCAGCAATCGGCCTGGCCTCCAGCCAGGTGGGATGCAGCAGCAGCCGCCAGAGGAAAAGTACCAACTGGAGAGGCAACAGGAAAGCAAGAGCATGTTCCAGAGGCTGTTCATGCAGTGGTTGGAAGAAAACTGAGATGCTCATCCTCATGGGACAGAGACCTGTAGGGATTCAGACAGTTCCGTGTTGGCAGCTTTAGGGAGCTGAGCTGTTGATGGAGACCAGAAGTCACTGTTGGAAGAGGAGTCCTGAGACCTGTGTCCTCGTCTTTCCTGCCCGTCCTCCGTAGAACACTGAGAGGCATTCAGTGTGGAGACTGCACACCAGTGTTCCCCGCCTCCCCTCATCTGGCGCCCATGCTGCATGTTGTCGATTTCCCAGCCTAGATCTCCACCTCTGCTCGTTGTTGTCAGGAAGGCAAAAGATGTCTGTGTAGTGTGAATGCCTTGTTGATGCGTGCTTTTGTATCATGTTGCTGACTGCTACCAGGAGCAGCAGGTGCGCTCGAAATGGCAGTGCTTGACTCTGAGATCCAGGTGCAGACATCTGCTGCCACAAAGGTGTGGGAAAGAGATGTGGAATTAGAACCTGATGCTTCAGCATTGTGCTGTACGTGTAAACTATCATGACTGTAATACACTGACTGTGCTGTCCTGCTCCTTAGCAATCAAGTAGTATGCTCCCGTGCAAGACTTTGCCTTGGTACCTCATCGCTAATACCAAATAAACATATCTGTGAAAGCAAAGTAACGTTAGAACGCAGGTTTGTTTATCAGTAGTGGTTTGTTTCTCTTTGACTCTCACTCAGGTCACTACCCTGAAATCCCCAAGCAGCAGACCAGAGCATATCAAGAGGAGCTGTGCGCCTGGAGATTTGGAAGAGGGATGGGGCAGGCCCAGAGCAGTGCAGCTGCTATTTGAAGTGCCACAGTGAGACCAGCACTTATACCGGCCAAGCAGCGAGGCTGGGAGAAAGTCCTCTGATGCATAAGGGTGGGAGCAGAGGCCACTGCTCCCAGAAGGAGCCCCTGAGTGTTGGCACTGGTTCCCTGGACGAGGTTTCCAAGAGCCTTTCCTTGTCGCCTGGTCCACTTGGTCGGTGAACAGCATTTTCATGCCTGCTTTATTTGAAAGTCCTGCTGGAGTTTAGACATGTCTTTTAATTTCAAGAAGCCTGAATGATTGAATTTACCTTCTTTCCCCGTACAGGCAAATTAGATTTACCTTCTTTTCCCCTGCTTTTGTCCTATGATGTGCACTGAAGGCCAACCAGGGACCTGAGCTTCTTCCAAGCCCAAAACAAATTCTACATTGTGTCACTCTCTTTTTAGGAAAGCCCCAGGACTGCACTGCTGTAAAAATCTGTGTCTCCTGCTGGTAGAAGTGACCTGAGAACAGGTGAGTTTCTCAGATCAAAACTTGGGATCTCATCAGAGAACTTGAGAGTTAAGATGACTTTGTCAGGGTTGCTGCTCAGGTCCTGGGGACCAGACGTATAAAGGGCAGCTTTCCTTTCTTCATACTCGAAGGCCTAAAATCAGAACAGCAATTTGAAAGTGTGAAGAGTAGCATACTAGTTCACTCTCGTGACACTTACTCAGTGTTAGACTCCTCTGTGTGCTCCTGAAGGTTCACTCATTTCATCATCTCCCACAGACCCTCATTTACAACAGTTCCAGATCCACATTAGGGAATGCACCAAGGTCACACAGGTAGCAGAATGCCAAACTGACATATGAGCTTAGACAATCTGCACTGTAGCTAGCACAATTAACCCATTCCCCTGTGTGAGAACTGGGATGAAGTGAGGAGACGCAGTGACCTCAGAGGACAATTCATGCTTTTAAGGAGCAAGTCTAAGATGTCATGCTGAATCCTCACCACTATGCAATGAAATGGAGGTAAGTACTCCCACTTTACTGCAAGGTTGTGATGTACTGGCCAGAGACACAACCTTTCAGTTGACTCCCCATACACCAAACCACACCCTGCATACATTCTAGGCCAGTTTGTTGATCAAGAAATTTTATAGTGCCAGTGGAAGTCAAGCACTGAACCGATCACCAAGGTTTTCTCGCTTGACCGCTCTCCATTCTATACTATGCTGACTTCTGTGGTTGGGAAATGAGGAAGAATTGCAGAGCTGGTCCTAGCCCTTCAATATTGAGTATTACATTGATTAGATACTGTTTTAGTCCATTTTCTCCTGCTGTATCATAATACCACACTCTGGGTAGTTCATACACAAGATAATTTACTTCTACAATTCTGGATGTGGAGAAAGCCAAACTGAAGGTGCTGGTACCTGATGTCTTTTGAGAGCCTTCTTACTACATGCTCACATGGTAGAAGATTAAGTGGTGTTGGGGGTGCAGATATTGTTCTCACATGTCAGCAGAGCCAAACTCACCTACAAATCTTATGTCTATCCATTCACAGGGACAGTACCCTCCTGACCTAGTTATCTTCCATTTAGCCTGATTTCCTAACACTAGCCTTGGTGATCAACATTTATTGTGACTTCTGAAGGTGACTATAATATTCAAGCTTTGGTGTATACCGTGGAAGTATTTATGATAGAGCAGTTTATTCCTCATGTGGCATGGATTGCCAAAATATTACAGGGGATAGAAGAATCCCCATTGGGTAAAGAAGGCGTGGAGAGTTTGCTGAAGTATTGCTGCAAAGTGAATCAGAGCCTACTAAAGGTTGTTCAACTAATGCTAGAGGACACAAGTGAAGGAGTATTCACAGACCATAGCTCCATTTTCAAGTCTTGGTCTGCATCCCCATGTCTGGCATATAGGAGACGATCTGAAGGTGGCATCTGAGGCAATACCAAGCTACCGACTATGAGTTGGAATCTGATAATGTCTGATCATATTGAACATGTCCAATTCTAGACTAGGCACAGCATTAAAGGCACCAGCAGACAAGAAAACATTAGGGAAAGTAGGGTAAAAATAGAATGCATTAGCAGAAAATCTGAGTTCTTGGAAACTATCCCACCAATAATGGAGAAGGGTTTCTTTTTGATATTAGAACAAAACAGACCTGAGGATCAGTAGAATAATTTAGAAGATACAGACACAACTAAAAACACACTCAGCCACCTTATCTTTGACAAAGGGGCAAAGTATATTTACTGGAAGAAAAATATATTCTTTAATAAATGGTGCTGGCAAAATACCAGCAGCCCCTACGGCATTTGTTGTGTTTCTACAGCATCTGTTGTATTTGTTGATTTCTTGATGATAGCCATTCCTTCTGGGGTGAGGTGGAATCTCAGTGTTGTTTTAATTTGCATCTCACAAATGACCAGTGGTACTGAAGAGTTTCATATATTTATATAAATATATTTTATATATTTACTTGCTGTTTATTTGTATTTCTTCATTGGAGAAATGTATATTCATCTCAGATGCCCATTTTTGGAGTGGGTCTTTGAATTTGAGGAGTCTGATTTCAATCCTTTGTGTTCTAAATAGGAGTCCTTTGTCCAAGGGACAGTTGACTAAAATTATCCCTATCTTTGGGTTTTCTTTTCACTGTTGATTTCTTTTGCTGAGCAAAACTTTTTAATAAGATGAGATCCGAGATGTTGATTCTTTGATGTGTTTCCTATATACAGTTTGGTTTTTGTTCATGAATACCCTGCCCACACATATGACTTCAAGATTTCTACCTGCTTTCTCTTTCAGTAGATTTAGCACCTCTGATCTTTAATCAAGTTTTACTTTAGTTTAGTGCATGGTGATAGACATGGTCTGGAGCATTCAGCATGTGGAATACCAGTTTTGCCAGCACCATTTATTAAAGAGGCTATTTTTCTTGCAGTGAACATATTTGGCCCCTTTGTCAAAGATAAGGTGACTGAGTGAGTTTGTAGTTGTGGCTGCGTCTTCTAAACTGTTCCATTGATCTTCAGGTCTGGCTTTTTGCCAGTACCATGCTGATTGTATCAGCATATAGTAGTTTTATGGTATAATTTCAAGTTAAAGATTATGATGCTTCCTACCTTGTCTTTATTGCCCAAGTTTGTCTTTACTATTCGGTCTCTTCTATTTCCAAATGAATTTTAGGAATTGTTTCTCTAAATCTGTGAAGATCTGTGAAGTATGTGAGTGGTATTTTGATCAGAATTGCATTATATCTGTATAACAGTTTTGGGAATATGGCCATTTTCCCTATTTTAGTTCTTCCTATCCATGAGCAAGGAAAATCATTCCGTTTTCTGATATCTTCTTTGATCTTTGTTTTCAGGGTACTATATTATTTAATGTATAGATTACTTCTTTTGTTAGATTGACTTCTAAATATTTCTCTTTTTGGGGGGTACTATTGTGAAGGGTGTTGTTTCCCTAATTTCTCTCTCAGTGTGTTTGTGGTTTGTGTACAGGAATATTACTGATTTTTGAGTGTTGACATTGTATCCAGTTATGGTACTGAAGTTCGTTATTAATTTTTTTTTTTTTTGAGGAACCGGGGATTGAACTCAGGCCCTTGCGCTTCCCAGGGAAGCGCTTATTCTACTGAGCCATCTCCCCACCCCCCTGTTATTAAATATAGAAGACTGTTGGTGGAGTTTTTGAGGTCTTCCAAATAGAGTTTCATGTCATCTGTGAATAATGATAATTTCACTTCTTCCTTTCCTATTATTTTTTATTTCTCTCTCCTGTCTAATTGCTGCAGCTAATGTTATCAGAACTGTATTTTTTTAAAAAAAAAAAGAACTATATTGAGGAGAGGTAACAGTGGACATTCTTGTCGTGTTCTTGGTTTTAGATTACAGGTTTTCATTTTGTGACCATTTACTATGATGTTGCCTGTTGGTGTGTCATAGATTGCTTTTATCAAATTGTAGTAGGACCATCTCTTCTGATTTTTCATACAGTGCTAGTCATGAAAGACTGTTAGACTTTCTCAAAAGCTTTTTCTGCAGATATTGAGTTGATCATGTATTTTTTGTCTTTGACTCTGCTGATATGGTATATTACATTTATAGATTTGCATATGTTGAACCAGTCCTGCATTCCTGAGATGAATCCCTCTTGGTTATGGTTTATGATTTTCTTGATTTATTACCTGGATTCTGTTTACTAATACTTTATTGAGGGTTTTTGTATCTATGTTCATTAGAGAGATTGGCCTGTAGTTCTCTTTTTTTGGTTAAGTTTCTCTGGTTTTGGCATCAAGGTAATACTTGCTTCTAGAAATGAGTTAGGGAGAATTGCTTCCTTTCAGTTTCACTAAAGAGTTTCAGAAGTATTTGTGTTAAATCTTCTCTAAATTTCTTGTAGAATTCAGACATGAATCTGTAAGGACCTGTGCTTTTCTTTGTTAAAATTTTAATTATGTTTTCAATTTCATTGACCAGTATTGGGCTTTTCAGAATTTTTATGTCTTATTGACTCAGATAATTCATACATTTCTAGGAATCTGTGCATTTCTTCTGAATTTTCTATCCTATGAGAGTAAAGATTTTCAAAGTAGGTATGGAAGATTTTCAGTGATTTCACCCTTTTCATTCCTTATTGTGTGAATTTAAGTTTTTTTCTTTCCCTTATTGATAAGGTTGGCTAGGGGTTTATCAATTTTATTTAGTCTCTGAAGAACCAACTTTTCAATTCATTAATTTTTTATTGTTTTGTCTCAATTGCATTAATTTCTGATCTAATCTTTATAATTTCCTCCCTTGTAATGATTTTAGGTTGACTTGTGCTCTTTTTTCTAGAAGCTTGAGATGTAGCATTAGGGTGTACATTTGTGTTCATTCTGCTTTCCTGACGTGAGAATTTGCCACTATAAATTTCCCTCTGAGGACTGCTTTCATCACATCTGACAGGTTCCAATAAGTTATATTTTCTTTTTTATTTCATTATAGATGTTGTATAATTTCTTCTTTAATTTCATCTGTGACTCTCTGGTTGTTCAGGAGGATGCTATTTAATTTCCATGTGCTTATGAAGTTTTTGCAGGTTTTTTTTAAATTTATTTATTTATTTGTGTGTGTGTGTGTGTGTGTGTGTGTGGCCAGCTCAGCCCATCAGGGGGCGGGGCTGGCTGGCATGTGGTGCTGGGGGATTGAACCGCGGTCCCTGTGCTTTGCTAAGCTTGTTCTAAG
>NW_004524911.1:147953-149249 GCF_000260255.1 Octodon degus
ACAAAAATTAAGATTAAGCAATATTCAGAAAATTAAATGTTTCAAAACAATTGATAATTTAAATATTGATGGGACTTTTTCTTACTTTTTTGGGGGATTGGGTATTTGTTGTTTTTTTTTTTTTTTTGAGACACGGTATCACTGTGTAGTATAGGCTAGCATAGAACCTACAGCAAATCTACCTCAGCCACTTGAGTGCTGGAATTACAGGTTTGTGCCACCATACGCAGCTCATTTTTGAATCATGCCTCAAAATTAGATATTCCAGATACATAGTCATGAGGACTGTGAAAAAAGCATTTACTTCCTCCTTTTCTATTTGTATACTGGTGACTGTTCAGGCATTATGCACCATCTAGGAATTCCAGCATGAAGTTCAATATCTAAAATGTGTAGTAAATGTGGCCATCTCTTCATTGTTTTTTTCTTTTTTCTTTTTTTTTTTTTTTCTGGTACCAAGGATTAAACTCGGGAACTTGCGCTTCTCAGGCCATTGTTTTCTTTCTTTCTTTCTTTCTTTCTTTCTTTCTTTCTTTCTCTTTTTGTGGCAAGGTCAGCCCACCCTAGGGGTGGAGCTGGCACAGCATTTGCTACCGTGGATATAACCACATTCCCCGTGGGCTTCGCTAAGCTTTCATAAGCTTTAGACCGCTAAGCTGTCTACCGGCGCTTTTCTTTTCTTTATTTATTTTTTTTGGCGGAACCGGGGATTGAACTCAGATCCTTGCATTTGCCATTCAAGTGCTTATCCTACTGAGCCATTTCCCTGCGCCCTCGGCGCTTTTTTAAATTTAATTTTACTTTACTTTAAAGAGTGAAAACAGAAGTAAAAGAAGTGCCAGGGAAATAGCTCAGTAGAATAAGTGCTTGCCTGGCAAACATAGGGTCCTGAGTTCAATCCCCAGTACCACAAAAAAACAAAGCTTGAAAAACAAATTTTAAAAAATGACAGTAACAGGGTAACAAAAAATACATGTGCTACAGATTTTCAAAACAGGAATAGCTAATAAACAATGGTTGTTACATTTTTAGCGTCAAGTCTGTTGCTCAGATTAACAGATATGGTTATGCAGGTTGACAAAAAATTCAATATTAATGCTTGCTTTCAAGAAATCTTAAATTATTTTTCTTTGTATTTTAGGGAAGGGTCTACAGGGTGTTCAGAGTTTCACTACTAAATCAGACTGCTAGTGATCCGCCAGTTTATAGCCATCCAAGAGCTGAGATTACAGGTGTGCACCACCACACCCAGTCTCTTTTTTTTATAATTTTATTGAGAAACAAATAGCAATGAGA
>NW_004524911.1:151101-154961 GCF_000260255.1 Octodon degus
CCAGTTTTTCCAGCACTATTTGTTAAAGAGGCTATCTTTCTTCCAGTGAGTATGTTTGGCCCCTTTGTCAAAGATAAGGTGGCTGAGTGTGTTCATAGGGGCTTCTATTCTATTGATCCTCAGGTCTATTTTGATGCCAGTACCATGCTGATTTTATCACACTAGCCAAGAAATTGCTTTCAATATACAGTTTTTTTGCCTGAGAAATACTGGAAACATTTGGTAAAACATTAAAAGTTTCTGTAAAATTTACTGTCAGTGTTGGCTGAGTAGCTCAGCGGATTAAAGCACCTGCAAGCAGGCACAGGAGCCGGGAGTTCAATCTCCAGGCCTGCTGTGCCAGCCCCGTCTCCGGGGCGCACTGAGACAACAATTGTGAGTGGATGTGGTGGCATGTGCCTGTAATCCCAGCTCTTGGGAGGCTCTAGACAGGCAGATCACTAAGAGTCTGATCTAGTAGTGAGACCCTGAACACCTTGTAGACCTTTCCCGAAAATGCAAAAAAAAAGAAAAAATATATACTTTCAAAATATAGGATCCAGAGTTAAAAACACAACTATCAACATACTCTTTTATGAGGGCAAGAGCTATGGTCTTCTATTCAAACCTCAAATCTCCACTTAAAAAACTAGACTAGTATTGCTCACAATAACTAAGAAAATAATCACATGTATAGTCACTTTTTGGTATAAATCCATAATTTCTCAGTATTGGAACATTATACAGCAGGGTTTTTCCTACATTGTTGTTTAAGCCCTATATTTTAACATTTCTTAAAAACCATTTTTATGGGCTGGAAATATAGGTCAGTGAAAGAGTATTCTTGTGGCATACATGCAGATCCCACCACAAGAACAAATATCTGTTTCTCTGCCAGGTCAGTTCACTGAGTGAAGGTCCTTTGACTTGTTGCAGACAGAGTCAGGACAGCACTCAGGTGTTTATAGACTAAACACTAAGTTCCATGAAGCTTCCTCTAAAGCTCAAATGATGAAGATGTAGCATACAACTGCCAGGATAAAAATAGATTTTTATTTATTTTTGCTTATTTACTTGTGGGTTGAACTCAGTAGGACACTGACCTATATCCCCTTTTTGATTTTATTTAGAGACTGGGTTGTTACCCCAGAAAGAATGGCTGTCATAAAGAAATCAACCAACAACAAATGTTAGTGAGGCTGTGGGGAGAAAGGAACCCTTCTCCACTGTTGGTGGGAGTGTAGACTGATGCAACCATTATGGAAATCAGTATGGAGACTCCTTAAAAAACTAGGACTGGAAATCCCATTCAAGCCTGATATCTCCCTACTGGGAATTTTCCCACAGGAACTGAAAGAGTCATATCATAGTGATATATGCATACCTTTGTTTATAGCAGCACAATTTGTGATAGCCAGGTCTTGGAAGGAACCAAGATGTTCATCACATGTGGAATGGTTGAAAAAGATGCAGTACTTTTATATAATGGAGTATTACTCAGCTATAAAGAATGATGCCAGGGAGATGGCTCAGTGGAATAAGTGCTTCACTAGCAAGCACAAAGGTCTGAGTTCAATCCCCGGTTCCACCAAAAAAAAAAAAAATTCAATTTCTTAAGGGGGCCGGGGAGATGGCTCAGTAGAATAAGCACTTCCCTGGCAAGCGCAAGGGCCTGAGTTCAATCCCTGGTTCCACCAAAAAAAAACAAAAACAAAACAAAAGAATGATAAACTCGAAGCCTTCATATTTAAGTGGATGCCACTTGAAGATATAAGTGAAATAAACCAGACCCACATGTGTAAATATCATATTGTCTTCCTAGTATAAGAACTTAAAGGAGGAATTACATATAGAAAGTTACAACACAGGGGCTGGTGAGATGGCTCAGTGGTCTAAAGCACCTATTTAGAACAAGCTAACCTAAGCAAAGCACGCGGACCACGGTTCAATCCCCCAGCACCACATGCCAGCCAGCACCGCCCCCTGGTGGGCTGAGCTGGCCACACACACACAAAATAAATAAATAAAATTTTTTTTTAAAAAAAAAGAAAGTTACAGGGGCTGGTGAGATGGCTCAGTGGTCTAAAGCACCTATTTAGAACAAGCTAACCTAAGCAAAGCACGCGGACCACGGTTCAATCCCCCAGCACCACATGCCAGCCAGCACCGCCCCCTGGTGGGCTGAGCTGGCCACACACACACACACACACACACACACAAATAAATAAAATTTAAAAAAAAAAAGAAAGTCACAACACAAAAGGAAAGTGAGAACTTGAGGATTGGACAATGAGTGGGCAAGGAGAAAAGCTGAGAATCATGACAGGGGCAGAGTCATGCATTTGTACCCACGAGATAGGTGGGGCAGTGATCCTGGGGTACATCAGCAGGTTTTTGAGACTAGCAGTTGGCTAGTGAGATTCTCAACCTAACTAACTATATGCTGGTGCCTGTGAGCCAGGGAGCTGCACTGAGGATGGTGATGTGTAATAGAGGGGTCATGTTTGGAGTGCCTGCCATCCTGGTCTTCTAAATATGTATTTCTTGTCATGACATACCATTTGTTACCATAATGTCTCTCAAGTAAAGGGGTTTTTTTAAAGGGTAATAAATGAAAAAAGAAGACACAAGAATAAGAAAAAAAAGTCACAGGTCTGTACTATTACAATTCTGTATATGGTTAGATTTCTAAATTTCTTTGTAAAATATGTAAATGCTTATTTCTACTTTTATAAAATTATTTTTCCTTCATATTCTGTAAGGACTTAAAGGTCAACATACCAATATTTGATGGAAAATACCTGTTCCATGATATGTCAAAGATGTTTGATATTTAGACAGGGTGAACCGTATTGCATATATTGCAGGTTAATAATAAGCTTCTCTTCTGGAGGGTTAACAACCTAAGTTAGCAGTTCAAAATTGCAGAAAAGGAAGGGCTGCAAGGTCAGCCAACATTTTGGCCCTACCCTTTCAAGGTCAGTGAAGACTCGGGACATAGGAGAACCTGTACTGTAACATGTAAGTTGTGCTCCAAATGTTCTGATCAAGAAGATTATGGAGCCACAGAGGAATGTGATTGATGATGTATAGTGTGCCTGAGGAGAGTCACATGGAGAGAAAAAACATTCTTTCAGGCTTTCACACAGAGCAAATTGGTCAAACAATGGCCTTGATTCATCCTCATGGCTGACACTGACAAAAGATCTACAAAGTGTGGCGCAGGGCTACAGGATAAATCCTGAGGGTACTTGACTGACCTTATCAGATACAAAAGTTACATTTCTTGCTATATAGGTCTTGCTTTATCTTGGTCTTAACCATCCAGCAGAAAAGTATAAAAACAAGGTATATAAAGTAAGCCCTATTAATACGATGAGCTGTAAAAGGCTCAAGTCAATAACTTCTGAGGATAACACACTAATATAGACTGCTACACAGTGTTGGATTGTTTAGCTGAATTCAAACACCTATAGTATTTAGATGCCAATAGAATATTTACCTCTGACAGGACTAAACAAAAAAAAGGGATACAAAGGAAAGATCATTTTGTATTTATATATTCAAAATAGGATAGATATACAGCTACTTTCACTTAATTCAATGAGAATAAAGAGGTGTCCTAATAGTGTTTGATCAGGTTATCCTGTCTGCTTCTTGTACTATGGATAACCACTAAGAAGATAACAATGTACGATGTATTGATTATCGAAACTGTCCTATTAATCAGCTTTGAAACTGTCTCATTCATATTTATTTCTCAATAAAAATTAAGATTTAAATTTAAAAAAGACTAGGTTGGGGCCGGGGAAATGGCTCAGTAGAATAAGTGCTTGCCTGGCAAGTGCAAGGGCCTGAGTTCAATCCCCGGTTCCACCAAA
>NW_004524911.1:155061-159778 GCF_000260255.1 Octodon degus
TGGCATGTGGTGCTGGGGGATTGAACCGCGGTCCCTGTGCTTTGCTAAGCTTGTTCTAAGTAGGTGCTTTAGACCACTGAGCCATCTCACCAGCCCAAGTTTTTGCAGTTTATTTTGTCGTTAATTTCTAATTTTGTTGCACTATGGTCATATAATATGCAAAGGTTAATTTCAATTTATTTGCATTTACTTAAGCTTTATCTATGGGGTGGTATGTGGTCTATTTTAGAGAACATCCCATATACAGCTGAGAAGAATGTATATTCTCATGTTCTTACATGGAATGCTCTGTAAAGGTCTACTAAATTCATTTCTTCACAAGTGTGGTTCAGCTGTTATTTCTTTGCTGAGTTTTTGTGTAGTTGATCTATCTCTTTGTGACAGTAGGATGTTAAGCTCCCCTATTTCAATAGTGTTAATTGCTTATTTGATTTTTGAATCTATTAATATTTGTGTTATATAGTTAGGTGCACCCATATTTGGTACATACATATTTATGATTATTATTGCTTCCTCTTGAAGTTTTCCCCTAAAAAGTACGTAGTATTCTTCTTTATCTCATTTGATAATTCTTAGTTTGAAGTTCATATTGTCTGCAAGCAGAATTGCTACCCACCTGCCCATTAGCTCAGGTGTGTAAGTGCCTGCTAAACAAAGCAGTCAGGCTCAGGATGCTGTGGTTCGATCCCCTCATCCTCAAGCCAAACCAGACCTGCCTTGAAGGTATCCTGAATGCCTCCCCCCCAAAAAAAAAAGAATTGCTACCCATGCTTTTTTCTGAGTCCCTTTTGCATAGAATGTTGTGTTCCATCCTTTGACTTTCAGTGAATTTCCTTTTGAGTTAAATGTGATTCTTATATACAGCGCAGTGTTGGATATTTGTTTGTTGTTACATTCTGCCAGTCTGTTTCCTCTGATTGGTGAATTGAGTCATTTACATTGATGGTTATAATTGATATGTATTGGCTTATCTTTGTCATGTGATTGTCCTGCTGTTGATTTTGTACTATTCCCCACTGTTTAATTGCTTGCTCTGTTGTAGAGATTTTTTTCTACTGTTGTTCTAGGAACTGTGGACATTTTTGTCTCTTTCCAGAATATCTTTCAGTACTCTTTGTAGGGTCGGTTTGGTGATCAAGAACTTCTTTATTAGTTGTTTTTTGTCGCGGAAGAATCTTATTTCTCCATTGAATTTTTTTTTCCAGAACCAGGGATTGAACTCAGACCCTTGAGCTTGCCAGGGAAGCGCTTATTCTACTGAGCCATCTCCCCAGCCCTCCATTGATTTTTTTTCTCTATTGATTTTAAAAAATAGTTTCACAGGGTACATCAGGCTGGGCTGGAAGTTGTTTTTATTCAAGACTCGAAATACTTCACTCCAATCTCTTCTTTTTTAAAATTTTGTTTTATTTTATGTTGAAGAGTAACAAAAGCAGGAACAAAAAACAGAAACAGGGTAACATACAACAATTTGGTTTGAAACTGTCTCATTGCTATTTGTTTCTCAATAAAATTATGGGAAAAAAACAAGACTTATGTTACAGATTTTCAAATCAAAAATAGCTGATTAGCAATGGTCGATACATTATCTATTTTTATCATCAAATCTGTTGCTCAGATTAACAAATATAGTTATGTAAGATTGGACATATGATTGAATGTTACTTTTTGCTTTCAAGAAACCTTAATTTTTGTTCTCTTTTTTCTTCTCTTACCTTTTTTAAAATTTATTTTAAAGAGAATATAGTAATAATTGATATGACATTAGAAATGGTGCACAATTAAAAGACCAAGATGGCAGGCATTGCCACCAGCAATGTAAAAAATAAGCTCATTTTTCAAACCTTTAAAGAAAAAAAGATGACAGACATTCAAGCATGGCTTTTGTATTACACATTACTGTCCTCTATGTAGTTGCTTAGATGCAGGTATCAGCATATATTAACTGGTATTTTCAAAATGCTGATGGAAATTCTTAGTACAATCACCTTAGCCATCCTATACATATACTTGCATGTTTTCCCTCTTCCTTTTTTTTCCTAGCTTTTTTCCTTTTTCTCCTCTTCGTGAGTTTGTGTTGAGAAGTCTGCTGTGATTAATATGGGCATTCCTTTGTAGGAGATCTGTTTCTTACCTCTAACAGCTTTTAATATTCTGTTCTTTTGCTGAATTTCTGGGATCTTAATTATATATATGGGTATAGATTTATTTTGGTCATGGCTACAGTCCCTCACTTATCTGTATGTGAGATTCTTTCCCCATGCTTGGGAAAGTTTATGTTATTGCTTCTTTTTTTTTGACAGAGCTGGGGATTGAACTCAGGCCGTTGTGCTTGCCAGGCAAGCGCTTATTCTACTGAGCCATCTCCCTGGCCCTGGTATGTTCTTACTTCTGCAGATAGTTTTTTATGTTATTTATGCTGTTTCTTTTTCACCAGTTAATTTTAAACTGTTTTTCTTTGTGTTCTCTTCCAACTGTTTAATTGTTTTTTGTTGTTGTTGTTGTTGTTTTTTGCGGAACGGGGGATTGAACTCAGACCCTTGTGCTTGCCAGGGAAGTGCTTATTCCACTGAGCCATCTCCCCGGCCCCTAGTTAAATTATTTTCAAGGGATCTTACCTTTCGTGATACTTATTATTTTCAAGAGATTTTACCTTTCATGATCACTAGCCAATATTCTGTCTTCACAGTCTAAAAGTCTGTCTTTAGTTTTGTTCAAGTAGTTTTGCCCACTTTCAATGGAATTTTCAATTTCCTGGATATGTTATTTCATGAATTCTATCTCTTTCCTGTATTGATTATTCATGGTTTCCATCCTCTTCCTATCATCATCTATTTTTTATCTATTTCTACTCTAAATTTGCTGAGCAACTCCTTTATAAATATTGATATTTCTTTTTATCTAAGAGATTATTTCTGATCTGTTTTCTGTTGCCTCATGGATTTGTTTCTTTACCTTGGTTGCTTTCATTTCAGAAATATAAGGTGTTTTGGGTGAACTGGAGGTCAGGGGTTGCATTTTGCTTCTGAGTCTTAATCATTTTCTCTTTCAAAAGTTTGTTTTGGGGCCGGGAAAATGGCTCAGTGGAATAAGCGCTTCCCTGGCAAGCACAAGGGCCTGAGTTCAATCCCTGGTTCCACCAAAAAAAAGGGGGTGCTGAGGAGATGGCTTAGTGGAATAAGTGCTTCCCTGGCAAGTGTAAGGGCCTGAGTTCAATCCCTGGTTCAAAAAAAAAAAAGTAAAAAGTTTTTGTTTTTTCTCTGTTGATTCTTGTAACTTTTTGTAATAGGTAACTATGTACTAGCATCAAGGCCTCTTTGGGGATGTCTTCCCTGTTGGGAGTTCTTGGTTTGTGCTGTTTCAAGATCCTACCTTTCGGGGCAAGGAGATGGCTCCGTAGAATAAGCACTTCCCTGGCAAGCACAAGGTCCTGAGTTCAATCCCCAGTTCCGGAAAAAAAAAAATCCCGCCTTTCCAGTTAATTAAGCGTGAGATGTTGGTATCTGTTTGGCTCAGTTTCCCATCCTCTGGTACTGGCGTGGTAAGGTTTTTACCCCAGAACTTTCCAACTTTCCAGTATTGTTACAGAACTGAGAACAACTGATTAAAATAGAAATGACATCCTAGCTAAAGTAGTATAATTAGCAATCAGTAGCATCTAGCATACTTTAGACCCTAACAAATTGTCATAACTATTAATTTTGTACATTTAACCATAGAAGCAAAATCTATAATTATATAACATAGCCAACTGTAAATTGGAAGCTTGTATGTAAAGTGTTTCCCCTTGGTAAAATGGTTTTACTCTGTGCTGGGGAAATTAAAGAAAGATATGGATAAAACAAAGATAACTAAAAAGAAAGTAGAACCAGGCCGGAGGACAAAAGATGATCACCCAAGCCTTGGGAAACTAGAGAAGAGGGCAGAAAAGAAATAATGAAGGAGTAAGCAAGGGATTATCTAACTTAGTCTCTAGGGTTGGGGGAATAGGATTAGTTTTCTGTGGCTGGAATTATCCTCAGCCATTTAGAAAACAGAAAAAAGAGCAAAGGGGAAGCCCTGCCTACCTACCTGTATTTTATTTTTGTTCCCAAGCACACTGTTGATTCAGCTAACTCACCACATGTTGGCTTGTACTATTACTGTTACTTCTGACAATTTCCACCTGTCCATCCTGTGCATTGTGGCTTGGAGCCCTACTGTGTCGCTGTATTTCCCACCAGTCTTTGTGCCTTACCATTCTGCTTTTCACCTGGGTGCTGGTAGCTGCAGTGGGAGGAGCTTTTCTTTTTACATCTCTTTAAAAACTCACATTTATTGAATTATGATGAAGAATACCACTAACATGAGCGATAAATACTTGTTAATAACACTAAGAATATAACATGGATTCCCGTATCTCAAAAACATTTTTAAAAGCACTAAAAATTTTACCACATGTGAGAAAAAAAAATATTTACTACAAGACATGAAAAAGACATTTCCCCAGAACCCTTATCTAAATACCAATAGCATAAATTTTTCCAACCTAGAGGAGCAATCTTTGCTTTGTGGTTATGCAGCATTCTTTGTTTAGGATACAAACAAAACAGTGCCCATAACTGTCTTCTTGATATACATAGTGGTTGAATAGATGAATGAGGGCCTGATTTCTTCTATGTAATTTTCTTTTGTAGATACAATGTGTAATATAGATTTCTTTTTTTTTTTTTTTTTT
>NW_004524911.1:160088-161302 GCF_000260255.1 Octodon degus
CTTTTATTTATATATTTATTTATTTATTTGGTACAGGGTCTTGCTATGCTGCTCGGATTTGTAGTGATCCTTCTGTCTCAGCCTCCCCAAAGCTGGAATTATTGGCATGTGCCATCATGCCTGGTTTTGATGGCCAACATGACTCACTTGGGTTCCAGGGCCAGCATGATATGCTGTACTGGGGATTCAATTTGGGTCTTTGCACTTGCCAGGCAAGCGCTTACATTACCAAGCTATCTCCCCAGACTCGTGTCCATTTTAATGTCATATTTTTTTGTCATATTGATGAAATTATTCTAGCCTTAATCACCAAGATCCACAGGGTCCAGAATATATCATTAAAATAGAAAACAGCTGGAAGAATCCCCATATTCTCTAAATTATGGGGTGAGAATCTCCTACAGTGCAAAAGGACACTGAGCTATTTGGCCAGCCCATGTAATATAGATTTCTGATGGTATCCTCTGAACGTTTACCTAGAGGACTTGTCATTCAATTTAGCGCTTTTTTGTGAACAATAAGCATCTTTACACAATTTTCTAAAAAAATAGTTACTGGCTGTTTTATGACTGTAACCAGAGTGGGAAAAAAATGAGACTTCCATCATCTTTGTATGTGGGATAGGAAAGCATTCTGCAACTTATGCAGTCTTCAGATTTATGCAGCAAGGACAGTGGTAAACATTGGTGCTCTCCCGGAACAGTCCTAAGACCCTGGATAATTGATGCCAACAGCAGGTGCCACACTTTCCACACGTATAGATTAAGAGTGGCAATAGAATCTCCTTCAGAGGGTGATCACCTGAGTAAATGGCAGTTTGTGTTCTGATAATATAACCATTAATTCTATTTTATGATGATTTTCTTCATAGGTGTTTCGCCTACAGAAATTTATTTTCAACACAAAAAATTCATGTGTGCATCATAACCCCAAAATCTATCTCTTAAACATTTACACTTGTGAGAAATTGCTTTCTTTTTTTCATAATTTTATTGATAAATAGCAATGAGACAGTTTCAAATCATATCGCTGGGACAGTTTCAATAATGAACACACTGCATACATTCTTCTTAGTGGCTAATTGCTGTACAAGGTGCAGACTTGAGATCCTATTTACAAACACCGTTAGAACAAATCATTCTATTCATTAAGAGAATGTAACTATATATCTATCCTAACCACTTTGAATACACAGAAAAAATGGACATTCATTT
>NW_004524911.1:167898-186181 GCF_000260255.1 Octodon degus
CCACACACAAAAAAAAATATAAATAAAATAAATAAATTTAAAATAAATAAGTTGATAGTGTCTTGCCATAAAGACAGTGTTTGATTTAGATGTGCAGCTTGTCACTAATTTTTACTTCTCCCAAAGTCTTATGGATGACCACTCTAGGATCAAGGGCCAAGAAAAATTTCACTTCTCTCCCACTTCTATCAGTCTTTCCTATTTTACAGGGTCCCCTCATTCTCTGGGTTAACTGATTCTTCTATATTATATGGAAGAGTATCCAGGGAAGGAAATGGTTAAGAAAGTTCCTTTTACCAGTATATTACCTTCCTTTTTTTATGCACTGGAATATATTTCCCCCAAAAAAAGTACTTCAGTAAGCATACAGTTTAGAATTCTTGGGGTTTTTTTGGTTTGGGTTGTTCGTTTGTTTGTTTGTTTGTTTGTTTGTTTGTTTTGAGATAGGGTCTCGCCATGCAATTTTCCTTTTGGGACCATTTTGACAATTTGTTCTCAAATTAATTCCTCTACTTAGGAAAAACACCAAATTTGCCAAGGAAATATATAATGAAAAATTAAATCCCTTTCATGTACACCCAGAGAAGTGTACCTCCCCAGAATATCTCTTTTTGAACACTTCATCAGGATATTAACCTCTGTACCTCTAATTCACAGGCTGGTGTTGCTGCCTCATTTATGCAGCTAAGTTAGATATCAATTAATATGCAGTTAGAGAGGGACTAGAACCTCAAGGGAGTGACCTCAAAAAATGCAGACTTACAGGTAAAGTATCTGTAGCCATCCCATTCCAAAGATGACTGCTTGTTCCACGTCCCCCCCCCCATGTCACTCATTTGCCTATGGGATCACTATTAGCTAAGGGCCTCTACTTGCAAACCTAAGGTTGATTGGAGTTTGACTCGATTTACTTGCATTGTAACTTTGCAGTGTAAATCACCCCTGACCAAGGGCCTAAGTGGCCTCCACCTTGGGAACCCTCCTGAAAATCCAGGAGCTGTTCTTTTTTTTTCTTTCATCACAAGCAGTACATATTTTTTTATTAATTTTATTGAGAAACAGCAAAGAGACAGTTTCAAAACCGATTAATAGGACAATTTCAATAATTAATACATTGCATATTGTTATCTTCTTAGTGGTTATTCATAGTATAAGATGCAGACATGATATCTTGTCCAAATACTACAAGTCTTTCTTAGTACAAATCTTTCTTCTCAGTGAATTAAGCAAAAGTAGCTGTATATCTATCCTATTTTGTATATACACATACAAAATGGCCCTTCCTTTGTATCCCCTTTTTTAGTTTAGTTTTGTTACAGATGGGCATTCCATTGCCATTTAAATATTGTAGGTGCATGAATTCAGCAAAATGATTCAATATAGTCCAGTAGTCCATCATAGTAGTAGATTATCCATAGCACCGGCAATGTCAGAAGTTGTTGACTTGAGCCTTTCACAGCTCAGCATATTAATATGTCTTTACTTTTTATACCTTGTTTTTATACTTTTCTGCTGGATAGTTAAGACCAAGATAAAGCAAGACCTATATAACAAGTATCTTTTGTATCTGACAAGGTCAGTCAAATCCCCTCAGAATTTACCCTGAACCCTGTACCACAGGTAGATCCTTTGTCAGCGTCAGCCATGTGGATGAGTCACGGCCATTGCTTGACCAATTTGCTCTCTGTGAAAGCCTGAGAGAATGTTTCCTCTCCATGTGACTCTCCTTAGGCACACTCTACATTATCAATCAGGTTGCTCTCTGGCACCATAATCTTGATCAGAAAATTTGAGACACAACTGAGTTACATGATGTTACAGTATAGGCTCCAGGAGCTATTCTTGTTTACAATAAAACTATCCTATTAATTTTCTACTTCATTACTCCATGCTATGGGAGCACCAAGCATGTATATTAGGCATCTAACAGGGCAAAAAATATATTTTTTCCTACTCACTGTTTTGTCTTGGACACAATCTATTGAGTTCTTACAGCAACTGAAAATTTCAAACACTGACATAATACAGGATTGATATCATCTTCTACAAAGATGTCATGGCTTGGAGCCCTCATTTCTAAGGTGTCCCCTCTGCTCAGGATGTTTTCTGAGAGTCTTTTCCCAAAAATGAAGCATTCTAAGAAGACTTTCCAGGAGCTCAGCCAGTGTACAGAATTTTAAAAATTTTTTCCTGTTTTAGCAGCTTACATTCCCTTAAAATCTGTTTTGGCCCGGTTCCGCCAAAAAAAAAAAAATCTGTTTTGGGAACAGAGAATATATATTGTGACAGATGTTGACCTGGCATGTACGCAAAGGTGGGTTCCGGTCCCACCAATGTAAGAAGGGAAATAACAGCTATTTTTCCGGCGTCAGCCAGGCCAGTTCATTTACCAAAGATCCTTCAGCTGTGGTGGTGTCTACAGAGTATCCTGGGAGCCCTGTGAAACAGGATGGATGCAAAGGGACAAGATTAAGAGGAAAGAGAGTGAGCCAGGGTGGGTGGGAGTGGTAACAGGGACTCGGAATGGCACTGGCAAGAGGAGCATGACCTGCAGTGAGGCAGCACAGACACCAGAATGACAGCTTGTGAAGGGAAGTGCTAGGACCCAGGGTAGGCCCAGAACAAGCCAATCCTGGACCTGCATTCATTGCATCCTTCCTGGAACGCAGCAACTTCCGGCAGCTGTTGCTATGGTTCCAAGGGGAGTAAGAAGGACCCTTCCTTATAGGGCCGAGATCTTCAGCAGCCCCGTTCTGCTGGTTTTAGTGATTTATAGGGTTATCTTCATTCCAATTCGTCGTTCCTCTCCCCCTTCCCCCCCCCCCGTCCCCCACCCCAAGACTTCATATCTGGGTGTTTGGACACGTAGGTTTAGGAAAAACTGGATTTTCCTCCAACGATGCTCGATGTCCGTTTTTCTGGCCGCTAGCTGGCACTGTGGTTCTAGGTACAGGGCCTGCCTGCTTGCTCCCGCCTTTCCTATCTTTAAAAAAAAAAAAATTATTAAATCGCTTTTCTTTGTTTTACACTCTATAACAAGCAGTTCCCCATAATTCAGGTGCCATTTAGGCACCCCATGGGCCTATACCTATTTTTTGAAAGGCCTTTTTCCTCCACTACATTTGTTTTACCCCAGTTTTTAGTTTTTATTAGTACATGGTTGAAATTGATGACAATTACATTCCTTCTGGAATGTGCTTCTACAATTGTATCATACATCTTAAGGTTTTTTTCCATCCTATTATCAATGCTTTTTCTCTCCCTGCACCTCTTACTCCTTCCATTTGCAAAAGATCTATCTCCCTATTTCCTATTATCTCCTAATTTGCTTATTACTATTTTAGATTTCTTGGAAACTATGTGATATATAAGTTAATTTGATGTATTTCTCTTACCATTGTGGTCTCAAATCCATATATTTTCCTACAAATGACTCAAGCCTAACCTTTATGATAGATTAGCACTCTATTTTGTATGAATACCACATTTTCTTTATCAATCAGTCCAGTGATGGGCCCATATGCTGCTTACTAGGTTTAGCTACTATGAATTGTGGTCATATAAACTTGTATATACATGTGTCACTGTAATATGATATCTTTCAGTCTTTGGGGAATTTATCTACAAGAGGGATACATACACCAGGGAATGGAATATCTACATTCAATTTTTGAGGTATCTCCATATTTTCTCCTTGGGTTTGTGTACCTTTACCAGTATAATCTTTCATTATATAGACATGCTTGAATTTCACTCTGAAATTTCTCCAGAATATTACACAGAAAACTATTCTTACCCAGTGTCCCATCATCCTGCAGAAACTATTAGTTTTTCTTATAACTACCTTACAGAATATTTTATTTCTAAAATGTAGTTTGAGCCTGGCATGGTGGTGCACACCTGTAATCACAGCACTCAGGAGGCTGAGGCAGGATGATTTCTGCAAGTTTGAAGCCAGCCTGGGCTATATAGTGGATACAAAGACAAGCCTGGACTACCTGGGAAGCCCCTGACTTGAATGGATGACCAGGCTTCATAGTTCAAACCTTTAACAGCAGCCCTCAGGGAGACTGAGGCAGGAGAATCACTAGTTCAACTCTATCCAGGGTGATTTAGCAACTTTTGGACCATGTATCAAAATGAAAAGACTGGGTAAAGTGGATTTCTGACAGGTAGTCAACTTACTACACCCAGATGAATTAAACCAGCATGAAAAAAATAAAATAAACTAGCATGGTGCTGGGTATGGGAGGCCCACCTGAGGATTGTTGCCAGCAGCGTAAAGGCAGAACAAGAGAAGCTGCTGAAATGATATTAGGGATGCTGTTTGGAGAAGCTGTTGGAGCTGTTGGACGCTGCTAGTTCTCTGGGGCTGTTCTGATGGAGGACCTTGTTATGCTGGCTTTCCCGAGGAACTTTAGAGAAGTTTTGGTCCTCATCTTGAGCATTGCTTCCTGGCTCCAGAGGGGACAATGGTGCACTGCTCAGCCTCATGAAGCTTGTCACATTGGCTTTCTTGATGGGAACTCAGCTTTCCTTATTGGTGGAGGAGCTCAGGAACTCACTGTTGCTGAGGATGACTATGGTACTCTTGGGGGAGCTCTGATGCTTACCTTGAGCATTGCTTCCTAGCTCCAGTTCAGATCCCTCAGCCTGCTAGCACAGATCCTTTATCCCATTGGCGTAGACTTCTTAGCTTCCACCACTGACCTTTGGGCCTTTCCAGCACATATCCATGAATGGACCTGTGTGAGACTTTGTTGTGGGCACTAGGACTTGTGGAAGACATTGTTATGAGCTCTAGGTTTCCAGATGGACTCGTGCAGGATATTAGGATCTAGGCCTTCAGCTGAAATCTTTAGTGTTTATGTGTGTGGACAGATTTCCTTCACTCCTTGTAAGATTCTTGGGTGATTCCTTATAAACTAATGTTATAAAACGTGTCCTGTACTATATTAGCAAAACCCCAAACCATGACAGTGGGGTTGTAGCTCAGTGCAAATGCCCTGCGTTAAATATCAAGAACTCCAAATAAATATATAATCATTTTAGGCATACTGAGATTCCCTAATGTTACCGCAGATTTAACCCACTTTAAAGTTCTTTATGTGTATAGAAATATCTTATAGAATCCTATTAACATGCACAACTAGTTTGTAAATGTACAAATTACTGAGAATGAGTACCTAGAATGAATTAGTCTGTTACATAATTATTTGAGAAAAACATAAATTTTCTCTAGAATTTTTGTAAATTATTTATTAACTGATAGAGAAGAGAAAAAGATTCATCACCCCTTATATAAATGACAGTAAAATAAACTAGGGTTCGTAAGACATAAGCCATTTTGTCTTTGCTTTGTTTTTGCTACAAATTGTTCAGGACAAAAAGAAGGGGGGCCAGGGAGATGGCTCAGTAGAATAAGCGCTTACCCGGCAAGCGCAAGGGCCTGAGTTCAATCCCCGGTTCTGTCAAAAAAAAAAAAAAAAAAGAAAGAAAGAAAACAATGCCCTATAATGTGTTTGCAATATATGTATTTGTTGAACACCTGAACAAGGGACTGGTTTCTTCTAAGTAATTGTCTAAGTGAAATGTGTCATTCATTGTGTGGTAATGAAATAGGAGACAGGGCTTGGCAAAGCTTGCTGGGAAAATTAGCGATACTGTCAATCACAAGATCCTCTCCAGAGCAATTTGTCATAGCTAAATCTTGTAACAACTCAAATGCCCATGGATTTGAAAAAGGAGTGGTATTTTTATACAATGGAGTATTACTCAGCTATAAAGAAAGATAAACTTGAGGCTTTTATATGTAAATGGATTCAACTAAAGACTATATTCCATATTCCATAAATCAGACCCACATGTGTAAACATCCTTTGTCTCCCTAGTGTAAGAACCTGAAAGAGTAAATAAAACCCACAAAGTACAATAAATACTGTTTAAAAGGAAAGAAACTGCTCAAAAGAAAGGAACAGCTGGGATGATGAAAGGAGAAAAATAAGGAAGGAAAAAAATATATATGTATACACAAGATAGCTAAGATGATTATACTTCTAATTTCTATTGCTTTATTGAAAGGAATAGTTGATGTTTAATTTTTTACCAATTTTACATGCTTATGTCTGGTAATCTGAACAACTACTTTGAAGACAATAATATGCAATATAACAACCATTGTTGAATTCCTATCTTATTTTTTGAAATTCTATATTGTTTCTAGTGTTTCTTATTTTTATTCTCTTTAAAATAAAAATAGAAAAAAGATCCTCTTCAGAGTTCCCAGGAGATGTAGACAACATAAAAATGACAGGCCATCATGGAAAGCTGCTATCAGGGGTGAGTTTGCTCAGTAGCCTGCTATAAGTCTGAATACACCATGTACTTTTATTTTTGCTTTTCTCATCTTTTTCTCTTGTTCAGCCAAGTTTACTTTACAGACGTGGTTTCTCCCCAGTTTTCAGATAAATTTTCTTGTCCAATTCTTTGTTCAAGAACCTAAAACATGTTATGGTCATCATTTTGGTAACTGTTCTTTAGTTGAGGTTTTTTTGGGTTTTGTTTTGTTTTTTGTTTTTTTGGGGGGGGTTTTGTTTTAGTGCTGTAGACCAAACCCACAGCTTCCAGCTTGCTAAGCAAGTGTTCTACTGCTGAGCCAAATCTCTAAGCCCAGAAGAACCTAAAATATTTTTGATCAGTATGCCATTTCTAAAGAAACTACCTTATAAGTATACTCTGATGGTATACTTTTAACAATTTCTTCTGGGCTTCTCTTTTCCCTTTACCAGTTCATTTTGTGTGTATGAACAATAAGCATGCTAAAATTTAAGAAAAAATATTTTATTGGATGGTTTTCATTCTTTCCCAATGTGTCTTTATTTCACCCTTCCATTAGGGACACAAAAGCATTCTACAATCTAAATATGAATTCAGAATCCAACAGACCAGGGACATTGGCAGGTATTAATATCTTCCTTGAAATGTCCTAAGATCCTAGATAATAGATGCCACTTCTGTGTGCCAGTGTTTCCACAGGTATAAATTAATGATATAAAATTATCTACTTGGGGTTGCAACATTTATTAAAGAGGCTGTTTTTCCTATGAATGTGCTTGGTCCTTTTGTCAAAGATGAGATGGCTGACTGTTTAGAATTATTTCTGCACCTTCTTTTATTTGGAGGGGGGCAGCAGGTATCAAAATCAGGACCTTGAGCTTGCCAGGCAAGTGCTTATGCCACTAAGAAATCTCCACAGCCTGTTTCTGCACCTTCTAATCTTTTTTTGATCCTCAGGTTTGGTTTTGGGGGGGCGGTTTTGAGTTTTTTTGGTTTTGTTTTTTGGTGAAACCAGGGATTGAACTCAGGCCCTTGCGCTTGCCAGGGAAGCGCTTATTCCACTGAGCCATCTCCCCTGTCCCCCAGGTCTGGTTTTTTGCCAGTGAATATATTTTTTATTAAAAAGTAGTCTGGGGCCAGGTAGATGACTCAGTAGAATAAGCACTTGCCTGGCAAGTGCAAGGGCCTGAGTTCAGTCCCTGGTTCTGCAAAAAAAAACCCCAACAAAAATAAATAAATAAATAAAAAGTCGTCTGTATAGAACTTTACACCCATGTGTCAGCTACATTGAAAATACATTTCTTTTGTAATTTCTGATATTCACATGCATATATTATATTATTTTATTTATACTTAGAAAAATTTATTTTTAGGACTAGAGATTAAACTGAGGCATCTTTTTGTATGGTTGTATGTCTTTTTACATGTGTCACATTGAGATGTTCTACTTTAAACAATAGTGTACTACTCAGATGATCTAAATTAATCAATACTGATAATTTTGGCTATAAATGATGTAATTAGAACATACTTGTCACAAGATGTCTTGGATCACTAGCCTTGGACCAGGGCTCTAGAGTATTGTACATCCTGTTCACTCGCAGCTATACCAGCCTCTGCTGGTTTACTCAGTCCCTTTGTACTCTAAGCTAGCTCTTTACAGTAATCAATTTCAAAGAGAAAAGCATGAAAGGAGGGAGCATTCAGAGTAGATGATGGGAAAAGTGACCATTTCCCATATAATAGCTTTTTTTTCTCCGAAGTTCTAGAATGTTTTTTCAAGAAAGGGTTCTTAAGGAGACTTGTATATCCACTGGTATGAAAATATGTAAATTTCTCCTCAACAGAGTTTGATCATATGTGTCAATAGTGGGAATCCACACAAGGAACATTATATAAAATGTGGGCAATGCATTATTAAAAATTTTTCTCATGACCCTGGCTGCAATGTGCCATAGGCGGGACTAGCAGCCCAAGCACACATGGTGAAGCCAAGAGTGGCCCAGCAGGAAGGAGAAGTCTTAAGCAGCAGTGGAAGAATGTGAGACACTGTTTCCCAAAGGAGCCATCAAGAGCCAGCCATTGGTAAGTGAGGTGGACAGACACTGTGTTCTGGCAGACAGGTGGGATCACAGTTTTATTTCAAAGGGCCTGGGGTGCCGGCCAGTAGCAGAACAGTGCCAGGTTGACTCACTGCCAGAGTCTCACAGGGGAAGCTGGGAAGATAGCTCAGCAGCACAGGCACCTGTCTGGTAAGTGCGAAGTCCTGAGTTCCACACCCAGTACCAAAAAAAAAAAACAAAAAATAACCTGCCTTTTAATTTTAAAAAAGGCCCATAGAGGAATAAGGAAAGAGCTGTTCATCACAGTAGACCGCTAGCAGATGGAAGAATACTATGAAGAATTGTGCTGATAGGTAAGAGCTGGAACCACCTAGACTCTGCTCCAGTGGCCACCAAAAGCCAGTCTCAACCCTAAATACAAAGGACTAGAAACATCACCCTGGTCTGCGACCAGAGTGCAGCCTTAGCCCAGTGGCATACGCAGGCAAACAGCCTTAGCCTGCAGCTGACAAGGGCATTTACCCTGCCCAGTGACCAGCATGTAAGAGGAGTCAGTAGTGAGAAACACAGGAAGTTGTGCGAAGTTTGGAAAGAGCCAACTACCCAGGCTTGGGAACAGCCCTGAGCTATCCCTACCTGAAGGTGCCACAGCAACTGGGAGAGTGCCGTAGAGATGATCACAGTAACGAGAGGCGGACATTGAGAATATGGTAAACTTAAGACTAATCCCAGCGCCCACAACTAAAAGCCACAATCAGCCCCTTAGCACAAATCCTGCAAAATTGTCAGGATTGTATAGGATATTTTGTGATCCAGAGTGGATATTACCTTAGAAATATGAGCTCTGGGGGAATTTTATTCATTTTCTTTGTTTGATTGATTGATTGATTTTCCTTTTACTGTCTGGTTTGGTTTTTCTTTTTCCACTACTTAGATTTCTTATATTATTGCTTTCTCCTATTCCTCTTCTCTCTTTCAGTATAGCTTTTTTTTTTTTTTTTTTTGGCAGAACCTGGGATTGAACTCAGGCTCTTCCGCTTGGCAGGGAAGCACTTATTCTACTGAGCCATCTCCCCGGCCCAACTAAAGGCAGACCTGAGACTCAAACCTACAGTCTCTTGCTGTAGAGCCTAATGCATAAACCACTACACTATCTCTCCAGCTATATCTCTTGATTTTATGATATTTTCATGTGCATGAACATTGTCTCTCTTCTCTTTCCAGTTCTCTTCTATAATCTTTTGCTTTCTCTTTCATTCTCTCTCCTGTGTTCTGCAGTTTTCCAAAATGTAGGTGATCATCCATGCTCTCGAACCTTCTACTGTATTTTTGTCTATTTTGTCCCCTATCCCCTTTAAATCTTCCCCACAGTGTGAAATCATTCTATTAAGGAGAAAACTGTTACATAAAACTTCCTGATATATGTTGCTTTGTCATATAACTGTAGAAATTTCTCCCTTGTTTAAAGTATCAAGATAATAGTTACCACAGTTTGTCGGTAGCTATGCTGTGCTTGATGCTACAGGTATTGTAGGAGTCACTTCCAGGTCCTCCTCTCGGTCCAAGAAGCCAATATTTATAATCCCAAAGTTACATTGTTGGAATCCCATCAAGTTGATTGCAATCTACCACTTACAATGCAACCCACAGTGAAAATAAAGACACTAAATTATATTTTCAATCATCGGGGAGTCAAGGGGCTCTAAGTCCAGCCATGAAAATGGCTTTCCAAAACCAAGAGAGTGACTCAGGGCCTCACCCAGTTTTTATTCAGTGGGGGAGTGGCTTGAGGAGGATTGACTGAGAATTGTGGGAAGTAGGTGATCATTGTGAGCTGAGCTAGGTGGGTGGACTACATTTACCTAAGGCCAATTGATAAACAGAAGTCCTAGCCAGCTCTGTACATAGGAAATAGGGTCAGGCTCAGTCAAGTGGAGACAGTCGCTCTTCTTTCAAGGAGAGCTGCTCAGGTGGTCCTCCACAGATATTGCTAACTATACTACTTTAGCCAGGATGTCATACCTGTTGTATTCAGTTTTTCTCCCTTGCATGGCAACACTGGCAAGGTCTAGAGTCATAACATAGTCCATCAACATATTCCAGTACCAGAGGACTAGGTGCTGAGCCAAATAGATAGCTACTTATCCTTAACAAATTGGGAAGGTAGGTTCTTGGAATAGGCCAAAAGAACAAGAACCACCTATGACTGGAGGACATCTCGGAGAAGGAAACATTTCTTAAGGAAGTCTCAATACTAGTTATAAAGCTATCTGCCATAAGAAATATGCAAGCATCAACACAGTAAACAAAAACAAAAAAATAGTGACAGGGGCTGGGGAGATAGCTCAGAGGCATAAGCACGTACCTGACAAGCACAAAGACCCACGTTCAGTCACCAGCCCCACATGCCATGCATTCTCAGCCCCAGATCCCCAAGCCCATCATCTTAGCCCTAGAAACGGGTGTTGTGGCACATGCCTATAATCCCAGCACTCAGGAGTTTGAGATAAGAGGATATCTGCCAGTTTGAGACCAGCCTGGAGGCTACAAATGTAAGCACAAGGCCAGCCTGAACTGCATAGGGGGACCCTGTCTCAAGAAAAAGAAAATTATAAAACACAAATAAAATGTACCTCCTCCCAGACTTCCAGCCCTCCCAGAACAGGTCCAGAGAACAATAAAATAGAGGAAATCAGAAGCCACCCATGGGAACTTCCTGAAGCGATTACAGCAAGATGTGAAGAAAAACAAATGGATGTGGCTATAAAAATAATCTCTTAGTAAAAAAATGACAATCAAAATGAAACATATTAAACATTTTTTAAAGGGGAGCTTAGGAAAATGATGGAATCTATGAATGCCCAACATCAAAAACATGAAATCCATGAAGCAGATGCAAACAGATATACAGATTAAAAACTATATTGAAAGTATGCACAATAAAGAGAAGGGGCTGGGGAGATGGCTCAGTGGAATAAGCACTTCCCTGGCCAAGCGCAAGGGCCTGAGTTTAGTCCCCAGTTCCGCAAAAAAAATAATAATAAAAAGAAGGGAAAATATACAGAGATATAGATATAGCTATAGATAAATAGTTATGCTACTAATTTCTCTAAGTTCATTGAAGAGAGAGGTTTGTGCTAATATTTTTGGACAATTGAATGCCTATATCTATATCGTGTACTTTGAATAGCTAAAGATAGAGATACACAATATACTTTTTCCTGAAAGTATTAGTTTAAATTTATACTTTAGCTTAGTTAAGCTGTCATAAAAGCATTAGTAATACCTTTTTTTCTGGCAGGATTTCTGAATACAATTATTTCTTATTTTTTAAAGAGAATAAACAATAAAACAGGACCAGCAAGATAGCTCAGCAGACTAAAGCGCCTGCTTAGGCAAGCTTAGACAAGCACAGGGACCATGGTTCAATCCCTGGCACCACACACTGCACCAGCCCCACACCCAGGGCGGGCTGAGCTGGCCAGGGTCCAGCCGTAGTAGAGCACACCTATAATCTCAGCACTGGGGAGGCTAAAAACAGGACCATGATGAGTCTGAGCTGCATAGTGAGACCATGCAACAATCAAACACATTTTTAAAAAACAGTAAAAACAAAACATTAGAAATGATACAGAATTTCATTAAGCAAAATCATAGGAAATCAAAAATGGTATTAACTATTATTACCTTCCTATCATCTTGTTTTAAATTTTTGGGAGGTTTTCCCTTTAAAATACAAATAATCTGAGTGTATATGCAGGAAGTATAGAACATCAAATGTAGAAGACAAGATTGCAGCTAGCAGCCACAAAAACAAAGATAACTTAAAAATAGCAAGGAATGATGCAAAATCAATTCAACAGCAGCATGATGAGTCAAAGAAAAACAACATCAGATTATTGGACTCATGGAAAAAGCCAGAGGTAGCACAAATGCCTTTCTAAAAAGAAAACCTCTTCGCAAAAATAATGGTAGAAAATTTCCCATACATGGATAAAGAATTTGTCATACAAATAAGTGAGGCACATAAAATATCCAAATAATCCTGACAAATATAAATCTACACCTAGATATATAAGCATCAACATTCCATAAGGGCCAGCCAGATAGCTAAGCAGATTAAAGCGCCTGCTTAGGCAGAGCGCAGCCAGCGGCCAGGGTTCAATACCCCACCTGCTGTGCCGACCCCGCCCCTGGGACACACTGAGTCGGTAATTGAGACTGGGCATGTTGCTGCACACCTGTGAATCCCTGCTCTTGGGAGGCTGTGAACAGGTGGATCACTATGAGTCAGATCTAGTAGTGAGACCCTGTACCAAATACAGAAAAAAAAGATTCCAGAAATTCAGCATGAGAACAAAATATTAAAATTGGCTAGAGAAAAGAAATCACTTAAGAGGGATACAGATGAATGTCCATTTTGTATCTGTGTATTCAAAGTGGTTAGGATAGATATATAGTTACAGTCTCTTAACGAATAGAGGGATTTGTTCTAATGGTGTTTGTAAATAGGATATCAAGTCCACATCTTGTACAGCAATTAACCACTAGGAAGAATGTATGCATTGTGTTAATTATTGAAACTGTCCTACCAATTTGGTTTGAAACTGTCTCATTGCTATTTGTTTATCAATAAAATTATGGGAAAAAAAAGAAATCACTTATGAAGGAAAACCAATCAGAATAACAACAGTCTTCTCAACACAAACATTCATATCAAAGAGATTTTCAGAAAAAAACTTCTGACCCAGATTGATATACTCTGCCAGTGATCTTTCAGAATTAAAGGAGAAATAAGAGCCAGGAAAATAGCTCAGTAGAATAAGTGCTTGCCTGGCAAGTGCAGGGTCCTGAGTTCAATGCCCAGTACTGCAAAAAAAAAAAAAAAAAAAAAAAAAGAAAGAAAGAAAAGATATTTCCATGACAAGAACAGTTGAAATTCATGACCACCAAACCAGCTCTCCAGACTATCAAGAAGGATATTTTTAAGAGATAATCATAATTCCAAGAACACCCATAGAAAGAAGCCACCAGACAGAGCAAGCAGTTAAGCAGTGGGGAAAGTCAGAATGCAGGTGGACACCGACAACTAAGGGGACCTACTGAGTCCAGCCCATTTCCACCACCTACACAGAAGCTTTGCTGAACATCATCCCCTCCACACCAGTCCCGGGAGCCTTAATGAATCCAACCTTACCCCCCACCCACACTGCAGCGGGACTCTTGCTGACCCCGCACCCCATGAAGCTCTGTATTGTTTGTACTTTAAAAAAAACTTTTTTGTGCTTTTTTATATTTTCTTTAGATAATATTTTTTTAATTTTATTTATTTATGTGGGGGGGCAGCTCAGCCTACCAGGGGGCGGGGCTGGCTGGCATGTGGTGTTGGGGGATTGAACCACGGTCCCTGTGCTTTGCTTAGCTTGTTCTAGGTAGGTGCTTTAGACCACTGAGCCATCTCACCAGCCCCTTAGATAATATTTTTAATGATAAATAAGTGACACTGATATGTAACTCCCCAAAGAACTCTGCAAAAGAATTTTGAAGCAAACCAGTGAACTGAAAGGTTCATAACCTCCTAAGAAAAGGGGACCACCAAGATTTTCCTGTTAAGTTTAGCATACTAAAACGTATCAGTTAATAATTCAGGGTCCAGCCAAATAGCTCAGTGGATTAAAACGCCAGCAAGCAGGTGCAGGGGTTCAGGGGTCGATCCCCAGACCTGCTGTCTGGCCCCACGCCTGGGGCACGCTGAGAGGGCAATTGAGACTAGGCGTGGAGGTGTGGGCCTGTAATCCCAGCTCTTGGGAGGCTGTAAACAGGAGGATCACTATGAGTTGGATCTAATAGTGAGACCCTGAACACCCTGTAGACCCTTCCCTAAAATAAAAAAAAAAAATCAGTATATCCTACCAAAGACAAAAAAAAAAATGTGTAAGCACAAAACTTACCTAGAGGATGTATGCCTATGCTTCTCATGTGTGAAAACTGCCTTAGGTATGATAAGTGAAGATTTTTTTTGGCGGAACCAGGGATTGAACTCAGGCCCTGTGCTTGCCAGGCAAGCGCTTATTCTACTGAGCTGTCTCCCAGACCCCATAAAGGTTATTTTTATTGCAGAGTTTGATGACTGTTTTCATTGTAGTTCACATAGGAATGAATAGATATAGATATAGATATAGATAATTGGGGAAAAAGAATGAGGAATAGGAATGGGGACTAGGAATACCTCCAGAAGGGATCTCAAATGAGTTGCCTGCCTGTTGTATTTTAGATCTTGTAACAGAAAAATACTTGATGTTGAAAATATTGATTGTCCATGTTGAAAATATTCATACCTATGCTAAATATTCAATATATATATTTGATAATTTTGTTTTGCTGATATTTCATTTTCCTGTGAGCTATACATGGTATATTACAGGAAGCTCCTAAAAAGGAATATAAGACAGGTGACTAGTATTGCCTGCCAACTAGGAAAGGGAAGCTAAGCACATATCCTGTCAGTACAGGCAAGACTTCTGTATGGATCATGCAGTTGTCATGTGTGCAGACTACCTTTGTTGTGATAGTGGAGGCAAACATCATTTCTGTGGTATAGTGTGGTTTGCATATTGTGGTTCACATAGGAATTCATTTCTGCCCTTTTTAAAACTTGGAAGCACATAAACAGTTGATGTTTGAAAATGGTGATGCTTCTGCACACTCATTACATACTAAAAATATATTTTATCTTTTTTTCTGTATTTTATGGAAGGGTCTGCAGGGTGTTCAGGGTCTCACTACTAGATCTGACTTGTAGTGATCCACCTGTTTACAGCCTCCCAAGAGCTGGGATTATAGGCACACACCACCACGCCCAGTCTCAATTGCCATCTCAGCATGCCCCAGGGGCAGGGCTGGCATGGCAGGCCTGGGGATCGAACCCCCAGCCCCTGCACCTGTTTGCAGTATTTTATCTTATTAATTTTATTTTCCAATTAAGTACAGATTGATTAATATAAAACACATGAACTTTTTTTCAGAACTGGGGGTTGAACTCAGGCCTTTGCACTTGTCATGGAAGCACTTATTCTACTGAACCATCTCCCCGGCCCTCACATGAATTAATATTAACAATTCATCAATTCATATACTCCTTAAAAAGAAGGTATAGCTTCCATTATTTAATTTGCAAAAACAAAAACAACTGCTTGATACCCCTAAGATGTATTATTCTTCTTCACTTTACACTACCCTAAAATCACTTCATTCCTTCATAAGTTGGGACTATTCTTGGTCACTCTGTTTCTTCTTATATTTGACCTTTGCCTCTTCAATTGAATCTTTAAATTTCTCTGCACAAGTCTTAGAAAGATCCATTTGCAGATAATGAATCAAAACCCAGCCAGTGACTCTCCTAACAGATTCACTAACCATTCAGCAAGCAGGTTAGCAGTTCCTGACATATAAGCACTCTTTTCTTTTTTCTTTCTTTTTTTTTTTTTGCTGTACAGAATTTTTTTATTTATTTATTTATTTATTTTTGCTCCGAATGCCCTCAGGGCTGGTTTGGCTGGCTGGAGTGTTGTGGGGATCCAACTACAGCAACCTGAGGCTGACAGCTTTATGGAAGCAGCCACTTAAAGAACTGAGCTAGGGCCAGGCCCCCCAGAATTTTTATTTTTAAGCTGTCCTTTAAATAATATATTCTTGGGGCCAAGGAGATGGCTCAGTGGAATAAGCGCTTCCCTGGCAAGCACAGGGGCCTGAGTTCAATCCCTGATTCCGTCAAATTAAAAAAAATAATAATATATTCTTATACAGAAGCAGGTACTGTACGTTTTCCTCAGTAGCGTTTTGTGTCTCCTCCTGCTGCTGTTGGGTTTTCCTGCAGACAAAGGATGCTGTTTGGCTCCCCATGCAGACCTCACACAGTGGTCAGTGTGACAAGATGCAGACATCCATGTAAATCCTGCCTTAAGTGTCAGCATGATGCCAGGGAGGGATGAGTGTGTATCGTGTGCTCACGAGTGGATGGGACCTCAGTGCTGTGTGCGAACCAGGCCCTGAAAGGTTGATAAGGCCATGTGGCCCAGGTGTGGCAGTGGGGTCACAAACCTGACCTTGGGGACAGGAATGGCTGAATCTTTTCTTATTTTCTTCACAACAGTGATCCCAAGATCCCTGAGAGAAAAAAATTCCCCAGTAGATAGTGTCTACACACCAGATCATTTTATGGTCTCCAAAGTCACTAAATGGCCCTGACTACTGTTGACTCCCGGCCTCAGTCCCTGAGTGGCTCTGTGAAAGGTGTGAGCCACCAGGCCTGGCTCTAAATACATGTTCTAGATGAAATCTTCTCTAAGGAGGTTATGAAGAAAATATAGTTATTGTTTTCTGCTGCCTTATGGGATACTGGGTAGGAAGTTTTCTTTATGACATCCAAAATGAATTTTGCATACTGACAAAGACGTCTATAATTAAAAAAAAAAAAAACGATGTCTATAATGTACTGGTATTTATGGCACCGGGAGAAGTATAGAGATGCCTCAGAAAACTCTGTCTGGAAGTTCCATTCACCCAACTATGTATTCCTGTCCTAGATAAACTGTCAAAAGAGTGAAAGACATCATATGCAAGATATACACGCATACCCACGTTTATGACAGCACTGTTCTTACTAGCTAAATGTTGGAAGCAACCCACAGGCCCATCTACAACTTCATAGATAAAGAAAATGCAGTATTTTAAAACAATAGAGTGCCACATCATTCTTTATGGCAGAGTGGTAGAGTCTTAAAATATACTCCTTCCTGACCGTAATTCCAGACTCCAGAGGGGTGGAATTCCACACTTGTGCTGTGGGCCAGGAGAACAAAAATATTGTGATAGGAAAATTTTGTGGGCTTTTTTTTTAAGACAGAAAGGGAGGGTGGAAGGCTCACAGGCATTTTTCTACTGCACCATAGTGCCACCTAGCGGTCACAGGAACAGATATCGTGCACCACCAGAGTAAAACCCATGTTGTCTCCAATCTATGCAGTCAAAGACCAGGACATGAAGTCTAGCGGAACTAAGTGGAATGAAAGAAAGAACCCCAACATGCACGACAACCCGCCCAGTAAGCCCCGTTAAAGACCCTGCCCCTTAAGGAAGCCTCCCTGCTCCCGCCCTCGGAACCATAGCAACAGCGGCAGGAAGTCACTGCCTGACCGGAAGGATGCGCCCGATGCCGGCCCAGGATAGGCTAGTTCTGGGCCTGCGCGTGGGCTCCCCAGGAAGTCCAGGCCTGGCAGTCCTACTTTTGGCGGCGCTGGGACTAAGGGCCAGGACCGTTTGTATAGTACATGAGGTCCCTCCGCGGGACACTCTCCCCTTGTAACTGTCGTGCCGAGTCCCTGGTCTTGCTCCCACCCACCACTCTCTTCCTCTTATCCTGGCCTTTCCCATCCCTCGTGTGCCACACAGCTCCCAGGGCACTCGGTAGACACCACCACAGCTGAAGGCTCTTTGGTCAGTGAACTGACCTGGCTGACGCCAGAAAAGTAGTCTGGGTTATTTGTTTCATGGGTGGAACCAGAGCCCACCTCATCCTGTTACTGAGCTATATTTCTAGGTACCAAAACGGGTTTTTCATGGAGGTTAATATGAGGTCTAGGGGCTGGTGAGATGGCTCAGTGGTCTAAAGCACCTACTTAGAACAAGCTTAGCAAAGCACAGAGACCACGGTTCCATCCCCCAGCACCACATGCCACCCAGCCCCGCCCCCTGGTGGGCTGAGCTGGCCACACACACACATACATAAATAAATGTTAAATATATAAACACATAATAATACATAGTAATGTTAATATCTATAAACATGTATAAATATAATATGATACATAATATACATATTTACA
>NW_004524911.1:186281-201125 GCF_000260255.1 Octodon degus
GTCTGGGCTAAAACAGGAAATTCAAAAAACAAAATGTTCTGGACATTAGCTTGGTTTCCTGGCAATTTTCCCTAGAGATCTTTGTTCGTCATAAGAGACTCAATTTGAGCAGGGGACGACAGACAACTAGATTTGAGGGGGCCCATGCCACTAAATCTCCGGAAGACATTGTCACTTGGTCAGGTGAGAATGTTAGAATACCTCAGCTGCTATAAGAACTGAACAGATCACATCCAAGGCACAGCAGTGATATAAGACATACATAACTCTGGCCCTGTTAGATGTCCAATGTGTGTTGCTGGTAAGTTCCACCAAATAGAGGAATGAAGTAGACAAGAGTTTTATGAGAAACAAGGAGAATAGCTCCTAGCTTTTCTAGAGGGGTCTCAATTTGGTGGCCACATATACCCTTTGTCAAGGGCTAATTTATACAGGAAAGTCGCAACATGAGTAAAACGTGGATCAAACTACGATGAACCTTTAGGATTTCAAGTAAGCACCTTAGCTAATACTGATTCCATAGGCAAATGACTGATCTAACACAGGTAGTTGGGCAGAACAGGGGCATTTGGGGAAGGGATGGGTCCAGATGCCCTGCTCACCCACCTGTGTGGCTCATGCCCATCTGAACTTCCCGGGCCAGGTACTGCTGACTATGGCATCATTTGAAGCAACTGTTTATGTCTTAGGGAAGCCTAGGCCTGTCTTCTTGAGGTCCGGCCTTTGTCAGATATGCCTCCAGCCACACTTACCATGTCTTTATTTGTTGTGCTGATCTCCCTGAGGTCCCAGTCCCTCTCTGACTTCATATGAATTTCTATCTAACTTAGCTGCCTACAACGCTAGGGCACAGCAATACCAGCTCAGCATTGAGAGGGACAAGGATTAATATCCTGATGAAATAGCCAAGAAGAGAAGGGGGGCATTTAGGGATTGCATCTGTGATGAATGTTATGTTGTGCATCTAAAACATACTGATGGAATCTGATTAAAAACAAGTGATTGCTGAATTTATTTGTCATTCTATATTTCTGGGGAAATTTGGCATTTTTCATAAGGACAGGAGTTAGTTGGAGAGCAAGTTGTCATAAAGAAGGAGAAAGAAAAACTTGACACACTTAGTTAAAGTGCCTAAGAGCTGTGAATCCATCCACATCAAGGGACACACTGGAGCTGTCTTACATTTTCACCAAACTTGTGTGCTGTGTCACGTGGATGTATCTGCATGGGTTTCTCTTTGTTCCTTGATTTGTCTGTTTATTTTTAGTACCAGTGATTGAACTTAGGAGGTTTTCACTGAGCTACACGTTCACTCTTTTTATTTCTTCATTCGAGACATGGTCTCCTAAGTCACTAAATCGCCCTGGCTGGGGTTGAACTAGTGATCCTCCTGCCTCAGTTTCCTTGAGTGCAGTGGTAAAAATTGTGAGCCACCAGGCCTGGCTCAAAATGCATTTTATGGATGAACTATTGTCTGAGGAAGTTATGAGAAATACAGATATAGGTTTTTGCTGGGTGATGGAATAGTGGATAAAAATGGTTTTCTTGAGACTCAGAAGAAATTTTTCAGAGTGAGATTTAAGGATGTCTATACTGGAAGGATGTAGAGACCTGGAAGAAACCCATAAACAACAGGAGAGGTGTGGAAATGCCTCAAAAAATGTAATCTGCAAACCCCATTCACCCAGGTATTTATTTCCTCCTAGGGAAATTCCTGAACTAAAGCCATCCTGTTAACAGCAATGCACCCACACCTGTATTAGCAGCACAGTTCATAACAGCTAAATCTTGGAAGCAGCAAATAGGCCCACAAACAGATTAATGAACATTTCCCCAGCACTGGGAAGGCTAAGGCAGGAGGATCGCTATGATTCCAGGCCAACTGGGGCCAACAGTGAATTCAAGACCAGCCTGAACTGCATGGTGAAACCCTGTCTCAAAAAGACCAAGAAGAGGAAGAAGGGGAAAGGGAAGCCGAAAGGAAAGGTGAAGTAGAATGGGAAGGCAAATGAAAAGGCAGTGTTTACATAAAGTGGGGAGTGGTACTCTACCATAAAGAAGGATGAAGTTCAGTCCTCTGTGGACTATTTAGGCATTTGAAAACATAATGTAAAGTGAAGTAAATTAGACACACCAGCTACATGTCACACGATATCTCTTCTGAAAAATTCAGGGCTGGACAGATAGTTCAGCAGACTAAAACGCCTTCTTTGACAGAGAGCAGCAGCCAGGGTTCAATTCCGATATGCCATGCCGGTTCCGTCCCGCCCCCAGGGCAGGCTGAGATGGCAATTGAGACTGGGCATAGTGGCGCGCCCCCCCCCATAATCCCAGCGCTTGGAAGACAGAAAACAGGAGGAGAATCACTACGAGTCTGATCTAGTAGTGACACCCTGAACACCCTGTAGAACCTCTCCTAAATTCATTAAAAAAAGAAAAAAAAAAAGAAAATCCAAAACATACATAAGGAACAAAGAACAGAGAATAGGAAACAAGGAAATAGATCTTTTGCAAGTGGAAGGAGTAAGAGGTGGACAAAGGGGAAGGTCACAGAGGGGAAGGGGATAAAAAAAGGATTAAATTGTCCTATACACTCATACCAACTCCCCGGGAGGAACGTAACTATGGTTTATTGCAAACATGCATTAATAAAAACTAAACACTGAAGGAAAAAGAAAAAGCCCAGATGTGGAGAAATAATACAAGACCTTAGGGACGAAGAGAGACTCCAGGGACCTAGGCAGCCTCCCACTTGAAATTCCCACAGGAAAAGCAAGGGTCTTCCACAGAAGATTTTGAGTAAGGAACTCCTTCAGAAAATGGCATCTAAATTCTAGGCACTGACCTTGTACAGACTAAAACTAGACACAAAGGTATTTTAATCAGAAGGCATGTGGAATAAGTGCTTGCCCAGCAAGTCCAAGGTCCTGAGTTTCATCCTTGGTACCACAGGAAGGAAGGAAGACAGACAGACGGACGGACGGACAGACAGACAGACAAATCAGAAGATTCTCTGTCCTCTTTTCTGTATCGGGGATCGAACTTAGGATCTTACACTTGCGAAGCAGGTATTTCAGCGATTGAGTTGTCACAGGTCAGTTTATTTTTTTGAAACACGAAAGGCGGGTGCAAGACACGGAGGTCGTTCGGAAGGAGCCACAGTGCCATCTAGTGGCCAGAGAAACTGATAGAGTGTTTCATGAGCGAAAGATCTTTATTTTCTTCAGTGAAAGTTGCTAAAAACCCAGACAAAACATATACGGAGATTAGGGTAAAGGGAAGGAAGAACTGCAAAGTGCACTAAAACCACCCAAGCGGGCCCGGTTGAAGACCCCGCCCCTTAAGGAAGCCTCCCTGCTCCCGCCCCCTGGAACCATAGCAACAGCGGCAGGAAGTCACCGCCTGCCCGGAAGGATGCGCCCGATGCCGGCCCAGGATTGGCTAGTTCTGGGCCTGCGCGTGGGCGCCCCGGAAGTATGTCTTTTGACAGCGGTCCTTTTGATAATGCTAGGACAGAGGGCCAGGACCGTGTATGTACTACGTGCATCCCCTCCGCGGGACACGTTCCTCTTGTCAGTGCCGTGCCGAGACCCTGGTCCCGCTGCCACCCTCCACGGCTCACTCTCTTCCTCTTAGCACAGTCCTTCCCCATCCCTCTTGGCCCACAAGGCTCATGGAGGACTTACTAGACACCACCACCGGCTAAGGATCTTCGGTCAGCGAACTGAGAAAAGTACTTGGGTGGTGGTGTTCTTGTTCTTTTTTTGGCTGGCTCAGCCTGCCTTAAAGGTAGGTCTGGTAAGGCAGGTGGAAGTGGGGATCCAGCCGCGATATCCTGCGCCTGACTGCGTTTGCATGAGCAGGGGCTTAAACAACTGGGCTAACCGTTAGGCCCCCTGTTCTTGTTCTTTTTCCTTTCTTAGTTAGGATTAGAACCTACCTCAGTATGCAATGCAGGTGAACATTCGTACAGAGAGCTATATTCCCAACTAAAGAAAAATGTATTTTTTTAAAATTTTATTTATGTGTGTGTGTGTGTGTGTGTGTGTGTCTAGCTCAGCCCACCAGGGGGCGGGGCTGGCTGGCATGTGGTGCCGGGGGATTGAACCGCGGTCCCTGTGCTTTGCTAAGCTTGTTCTAAGTAGGTGCTTTTAGACCACTGAGCCATCTCACCAGCCCCAGAAAAATGTATTTTTAAGGAATGTTAACATAGGCTGCTGGCTACAACATAAATTTTTCTTTTTAAATCTCCACTTTGGCTTGGTTCTTAGAAAATCTCCCTAAAAGGATTCCTTCAGGCTGGGGAGATAGCTCAGAAGCATAAGGGCTTATCTGCCAAGTGCAAGGTCCCGAGTTTGATCCCCAGTATCACAAAAGAAAAAAAAGGATTCCTTCTTCATTGGAGATTCAGAACACATCCTGAGCAGGTGGGAACGCCCTGGATTTGTGAACCACAGGCCGTGGAATCTTTGCAAAACACCTTATTTCCGTGTTATGTTACAGTGGTTGAAATCCTCAGTTGCTATAAGAACTCAACATTGATCACGTCCAAGACACAGCAGTAACTTAAGTGAAATGGATGTCTGGTCCTGTTAGATATCTTCTTTGTATTTCCACAACATGAAGGAATGAGGTCAAGAAGCAGTGGAAGAAGTTAGAAGAGTTTTATTCAAAAGAAAGACAAAGTGACCTCCTAACTTTTCAGGAAGGATCCCAAGCAGTTGCCCCTGAGGCCCTTTGTCATGGGTAATTTCTACGGCACACTCGCAGAATGGGTGCGCTGAGGGTCAAACAATAATGAACCTTTAAGATTACAAGAATAGCCCCTAGGGGATACTGGTCCCATAGCCCAATGAGTGACCTAGCAAGGGTACATGGAAGGAAAAGACATTTGGGAGGAAAGGAATAGGTCCCAATGTTCTGACCACACACCTGCGCGGCTGATGCTCATCTGCGCTTCCTGGACCAGGTGGCGCTGATGTCAGTATAATTTGATTTTTTTATCTGTTTTGAGGAGGCCTGTAGGCCTCGCCATTGTAGCTTCATCTTCAGTTCCCACCATTTTGAGATGTGCTTTCAGCCACAATTCTGATGTATTTCTTTGTGGGTTGACCTCCTTGAGGCCCTAGTCCCAATCTTACTACATATGGATTTTTTATTAACTTTATTGGTAATTTTAAATATATATAATGATCATATTCATTGTAGGCACTTTGTACAGGTACATGACTTACCTTGGTTCCTCTTTCTTTTCCCATTCCCTTACCCTCCCTTCAATCCCTGTTCCCCTCTTTAGTTAAGACAGCTTTATCACTAGGGTTCTTTTGCTTGTTTGTTTGGTTGGTTGGTTGGTTTTTGGTTTTGTTTTCTTTGTACTGAAATTGAACTCATGACCTTGTGCTTGCCAAGGTCTCCCAGGCTTATCTCTGATTTTCCTTCTTTGTCTTCTTTTTTTCTCATCCTACCTTTGTCCCTCTTCCTCCATAGTTGCCCTTCCAATTTGACCACTTTCCTCCTATGTTTTAAAACCTAGTAAAAACTTTAGTCCTTATTTACACTTTCAGTATCTCACACCAGAAAAACAGTGCAATATTTATACATGTGTAGTCGATTTATTTCTCTTAAGACTACTGTTTCAAGGTTGATTCATTTGCCTATAAATATCTCAAGTTTATCCTTTTGTGGCATATATATATATATATATATTCCATTCATTTGGGCTCTTGCCAAGATACAGCTGTTTTAAACTGTGCTGCTATAAGCATGGTGTACATACATCCCTGTACTACGATGTGTTTAATTCTCTTGGGTAGATAACCAAGGGGGTAGTAACTGTAAAATGGAACCTCTACTTAAAATGTTTTGAGGACTCTCCACATTGATTTCCACAGTGTTGTACCAGTCTACACTCCCACCAACAGTAAAAAAGGGTTCCTTTTCCCCACACTCCCTCCAGCGTTTTTTAATGAATGCTTTATTGATAATAGCCATTCTCCTAGGAGTGAGATAGAACCTAAGTATTGGTTCAGTTTTCATCTCTCAAGTGACCAGTGAGGTTGAACATTTCTTCATATATGTATTTGCCAGTTTTTCCAGCAACATTTATTAAAGAGGTTATCTTTCTTCCAGTCAGAGTTATGGCTGCTTTGTTGAAGATAAGGTGGCTGAGTGTGTGTGGAGTAGTTTAAGCATCTTCTAATCCGTTTCCATTGATCATCAGGTCTGTTGATTTGCTAGTAACATGCTGTTTATATCACAGTAACTTTGTAGTATGATTTAAAGTCAGGGGTTATGGGACTTCCTGATCTGTCTTCGTTACTCAGAACAGTTTTTGCTATTCTAGGTCCCTTCTGGTTTAAAATAAATTTTCTAATATTTTTTTAATTCTTTGAGCTATGCTATGCTATTGGTGTTTTGATTGGGATTACATTAAATCTGTATCACAGTTTTGGGAGTAGCGCCATTTTCAGTATGTTGGTTTTTCCTACCCAAGAACAAGAGTTATCTTTTCATTTTCTGATATCCTCTAATATCTTTTTTTTTTCCAGAACCAAGGATTGAACTCAGGCTCTTGCACTTGCCAAGGAAGCAATTATTCCACTGAGCCATCTCCCCAGCCCCAAATAGATGATTTGATTTCTCTCTCTCTCTCTCTCTCTCTCTCTCTCTCTCTCTCTCTCTCTCTGGCAGAACCGGGGATTGAACTCAGACCCTTGCACTTGCCAGGGAAGTGCTTATTCTACTGAGCCATCTCCCTGGCCCTTCTTTTTTCAATAGTACCAATTTTGAGTGTAAAGATCTTTTCCCTGCTTTGTTCAATTGATTCCTAAGTATTTCATTTTTTCAGTACTATTATGAGGATGTGCTTACCCAGTCTTTCTGTGGAGTTTCTTGTTTCTGTACAAAAATGCTACACATCGGGGCTGGTGAGATGGCTCAGTGGTCTAAAGCACCTACTTACAACAAGCTTAGCAAAGCACAGGGACCGCGGTTCAATCCCCCAGCACCACATGCCAGCCAGCCCCGCCCCCTGGTGGGCTGAGCTGGCCACACACACACAAAAAAAATAATTAATTAATTAATTAATTAATTAAATTTAAAAAATGCTACACATCTTTTAGTGTTGATATTGTATCCAGCGGTACAACTGAATTTAGTTATTAAATCTAGAAGTCCTTTTGTATGTAGAGTATCATGTTATCTACAAATAATGATAATTTGACATCTTACTTTCCAAACTTTATTCCTTTTATTCCTTTCTATTGTATAATTGCTCTGGCTAATGTTACAAGAACTATATTGAATAAAAGCAATAATAAACACCACTGACTTGTTCCTGATTTTAGAGTGAAGGTTTTCAGTTTTTGAATATTTTTCATCTTTTAACCATATGCATTGTTTTCTTATATTCTGTGACCCACATGGACAGCAGGGTCCTGAGAGGGGGCAATAGGTGGTGAAGAAAATAAACTAGACACATAGAGGAAAAGGGGGCCGGTGGGACTGGACCTCTCATGCAAAAGGAAAAACAACCAGCAAGTTCTGAGTCTTTATACACAGTAAAAAGGAGGGAAGTGCACTACAGGATGGAATGCGTAAGGGCTCAGTGTTTTGCTGAGAACATGGACAGTGAAACATTCTCAGAACTGAGTGTGCTGTTTAGTTAACAGGAAGGAACGCCAAGGCCAGATTCCTACTGGCCTGACATCTTGCTTACGTGGTTGGCTTCTGCAGCTCCATGTTCACCAGGCTACCCTTAATCTCGGCCTGATGTGTGATATATCTCTACCTCAGCCACTCCCACATTTATATGATGTTGGCTGTTGGTTTGTCATAGACGGCTTTTATCAGATTGAGATGAAAACTCATTAGTCCAATTTTCTATATGACTTTTAACATGAATCTATGTTGGACTTTGTCATATAATTTTTCTGCATCTATTGAGATAATCACATGAATTGAATGTTGGGCTCTGGTAATATGGTGTATTACACTTATTGATTTGTGTATTATGAATCAACCCTGCATCCCTGGGATAAATCTAATCTCATCATGGTGTATAATAGATATGGTACACACTGTGGTATGATGTTTTCAGTTCATTTGGAAAAATATCCAGGAGGGGAATAGATAGCTTGAATGGGACCTCAAAATCTAGCATTTTGAGGAATTTCCACACTGATTTCTATAGTGGCTATATCAGTTTACACTCCCACCAGCAGTGGAGAAGGGTTCCTTTTTCTCCACAGCCCCTCCAGCATTTGTTATTGGTTGACTTCATGATGATAGACATTCCTTCTGGGGTGAGATGGAATTTCAGTGTTTTGTTTTTTAAAAAAAAATACAAAATAGCAATAAAACAGCATCAGAAACAATATAAAATTTTACTAAACAAAGTAATAGGAATTCAACAGTGATTGCTGTATTGTATGATGTTATCTTCAAATTAATTGTTTAGGTTACCAGATAGAGACAAGCAAAATTGGTTTAGAAAAACAAAACAGCAAAAAAGTTATAAGAAATTAAAAAGAGGGACTGGAGAGATAGCTCAGTAGAATAAGTGCTTGCCTGGCAAGCACAAGGGCCTGAGTTCGATCCCAGTTCTGCCAAAAAAAAAAAAAAAGAAAGAAACAAAGAAAAAGAAAAAACTTAATCATTAACTGTTCCTTTGAAAAGATCAGCAGAAATCAGCAGTACAAATTACCCTGCATATATACAGCAATATATCTTTTCCGCTTCTTTCTTTTGTTCTTTTTCTTCCTGTTGAACAAATTATTTAACTATCACAGTATCTATTGTTTGGTGGTGTTTTTATTGCATTTCTTGAATGACCAATGATGTTGAACATTTTTTCATATATTTGCCATTTGTTTTTCTTCATCTGAGAAGTGTATATTCTTTCTCAGATGCCCATTTTTAAATTGGGTCTTTAAATTTGGGGGCCATGATTTTTTGAAATTCTTCATATGTTCTAGATAGAATTCCTTTGACTGAAGGACAGTCAGCTATAGATTTTTTCCCAATTCCTTCTCTATTGGTGATTTCTTTTGACCTGCAAGGGGGCTGGGGAGAGGGCTCAGTAGAATAAGCGCTTGCCTGGCAAGCGCTCAATCCACAGTTCTGCCAAAAAAAAAAATATATATATTCCTGAATTTAAGACCAGCCTGGGCCACAAAGTGAGATTGAGGCCAGCCTGAGCTGCACAGCAAGACCCTGTCTCAAAAAGACAAAAATAAAATAAAATAAAAATTTAAAAAACAAAGGTCAAAGAGGAAAAAATGGAAGTCCTAGCCCAGGCCCAGTGAGTGTGTGGGAGAGCTTCCGCTACCCTGTGCCGGCGGGACCTGCCGTCCCAGCCCAGGCGCAGAGTGGGTGAGATCCTCTTCCACACCCCACCACTCCGTAGCACCCCCCCACCCAGCCCACTGAGTAGAAATTTCTGCCGCATTCTGGGAAAGAGGAAAAAACGGACTTGACCTGCAAAATCTTTTCAAAAAGATGAGATCCCAGCTGCTGGTTCTGTTTGTTTGCAGAACCAGGGTTTGAACTCAGGCCCCTGCACTAACCAGGCAAGCGCTTATTCTACTGAGCTATCTCCTTGGCCCAAATGAGGATTCTTCGAAGTATTTCCTGTGTAGTCTGGTTTTTCCTCATGAACTCTCTATATAACTCTATGTCTTTAAGATTTCTACCTACATTTTCCTCCAGAAGACTTAGTGTTTCTGTTTTAATGTTTAATGTTTGAATATTTGATCCATTTTGACTGTAGCTTAGTGCCTGGTATTAGACTGGGGTGTAGTTTTAGGCTTCGGCATGTGGAAAGCCAGTTTTTCAAGCATCATTTATTAAAGAGGTTGTCTTCATTCCAGTGAACATGTTTGGCAAAAAAAAAATAGATGAAGATGGTCACGACATCCTTGCTAAGATATATATAATATATATGATAGCTAGGATAACTGCATTGCTGATTTCTGCTGGTCTATCGAAAGGACTGGTTAATGCTTAAAATTTTTTCTTCAATTTTTAAATCTGTTATAACACTTTTTGCAAATTTTGCATGCTTCTATCTGGGAATTTAAGCAACCAACTCGAAGACAACATTATGTAATATAACAACCATTGTTGAATTCTTATTTTGTTTAGTGAAAATCTATATCATCTCTAATGTTTTTACTGCTTTTTATTCTCTTTAAAAAATAAAAGTCATCAAAAACTTTTGCTATACCTACTTCATAATGTAGTAAATATTAGAAAAACATGACAGAACTAATACGACAGACATTTCTACGAACACAAACTAACAATCTGTTTGGCTGTATATGCAAGCAATGCCAGCCTGTAGCGTATCATTTTGCATCACTAATTTATACCTTTGGAAACCTTAGCACACAGAAGTGGAATTTGTTATCCAGAGAATCAGGACACTACAAGGAGAATGTGAATATCTAGCAATGTCTCAACTCCAGATTCATATTGAAGTTGTAGAATGCTTTGATGTGCCCAGTACAAGGATCAAACAAAAGACACACTGGGAAAGGATGCAATACTGCTAGCAAAGCTCTGGGTTTTTCTTGATAGTATCAACATGCTTATTATTCACACACCAAAAAAAATGAATTTGTAAAGGAAAGAAAAGCCCTGTAGGTAATTGTTGAGAGAAGTACAAAATGAAAGACACATTACATTTACAAAGATAATTATGTAGGGGCCAGGGAGATGGCTCAGCGGAATAAGCACTTCCCTGGCAAGTGCAAGGGCCTGAGTTCAATCCCTGGTTCCGCAAAAACAAACAAAAAAAAAAAAGATAATTATGTAGAAGAAACCAACAACAAAGAAATGGATAGGGGCCGTGGAGATGGCTCAGTGTAATAAGCACTTCCCTGGCAAGCGCAAGGACCTGAGTTCAATCCCCGGTTCCACAAAAAAAAAAAAAAAGATAAAAAAAGATGTGCTGTTTTTACAAAATGGAGTATTACTCAGGTATTAAAAAAATATTTAACTTAGAGGCTTTTATATGTAAATGGATGCAATCAGAGACCATACTCATAGTGAAACAAATCAGACCCTCATGTGCAAACATCATACTGACTCCTAAGGTAAGAACCTGAAAGAGTAAATAAAATTTGAAAGGTACAAAGCTCCTTGTTGTTTTATCAAATAAGTAAGTACATTAACAAGACATTGAAGAAAGAAAACATGGTTTTATTTCTGTCAGGAATAATTAGGAAAATCATTAAAATCAGGAATGATTAGGAAAACAATGATTAGGAAAAAAGATACAAATATGGTACTGGAAAATAAAAAACCCTGGGGCCCGGGGAGATGGCTCAGTAGAATAAGTGCTTCTCTGCCCTGGCAAGCACAAGGGCCTGACTTCAATCCCCAGTTCTGCAAAAAAAAAAAAAAAATCCTCTACACACAACTTGGTAAATAATTTTCAACCTTCTACTAAAAAATTTAGGTCATTTTGAAATGGATATATGATAGGGTAATTCATGCTGGTTAAGTTTAATTAACATATATTGTACGTATTAATTGAATTCTATATAATAATTCTATGCACGTAACAGCCTGTAAGAAAGAGTGAAATCATTCCTAATCTTAAGAGTCTTACTCTGTGAACCTAATTATTTGGGTTACTACCTATCTAACTCAAGGCCTTTGCAATGAACTGTACCTCCAGTATTTCATTACTCATTTGGGGACATGGTCTTCTAAGTCACTATGTCAATCTAGTTCGTGTTGAACTATGGATCCCCCATCTCAGTCCCCCTGAGTGGCACTGTGAGAGGTGTGAGCCACCAGGCCTGGCTCAAAATGCATTTTCTAGATGAAATCTTCTCTAAGGAGGTTATGAGGAAAATACAGTTATTGTTTTTTGCTGCCTTATGGGATACTGGGTAGGAAGGGTTTTCTTCATGACATCCAAAAGAAATTTTGCACAGTGCCGTTCCAAGATGTCTATAATGAAAGAATGTACTGGTGTATATGGCACCAGAAGTATAGAGATGCCTCAAAAATAGATGGTCTGGAAATTCCATCCACCCAAGTATTTACCATGTCCTAGATAAATTCCCAAAAGAGTTGACGATATCATATTGAAGCTATACACACTCATGTTTATAACAGCACTAGTCATACTAGCTAAATGTTAGGGACAGCTCACAGGCCCATCTACAACTTCAAGGATAAAGAAACTGCAGGGTTTTGTTTTTTTTTTTTTTTTTTTTTGCGGAACCGGGAATTGAACTCAGGCCCTTGTGCTTGCCAGGGAAGCGCTTATTCCACTGAGCCATCTCCCCGGCCCCGAAACTGCAGTATTTTAAAACAATGGAGGGCTACTCCACCATAAATAAGAATAAACCTGAGTCATTTTAGGAAAATGTATGCATTTGAGAACACAGTGTTAAGTAAAGTAAATCAGAAAAAAACCAACATATAAAGAACAGGTATTGGGCGGGTGAGATGGCTCAGTGGTCTAAAGCACCTACTTAGAACAAGCTTAGCAAAGCACAGGGACCGCGGTTCAATCCCCAGCACCACGTGCCAGCCAGCCCCGCCCCTTGGTGGGCTGAGCTGGCCACACACACACACACACACACACACACACACAAATAAATACAATTTTTTTAAAAATAGGGATATAGATCTTCTACAAGTGTGAGAAGCACTAACAGGTACAGGGCGGAATGACAAGGAGTGGAAGGGGAGGAACAACGAATCAAATTGTTATACGCATATACCAACTACACAGGACAAATGCAGTCATGATGTATTTCAAACATGCATTAATAAAAACTGCATGTTGAAGGAAACAAGAAAAGTACAAAAGTGGAGACATGCGAGAACACTTTTCACAGAAACAAACTGCTGGGGTTCCGGGGCAGCCTGCCCCTTGAAATGATCTGAAAAGCTACAGGGTTCCAGTTTGATTTCCAGCGAGGAGCTCATTCAGATGATTGCACTTTAACTCTGTGGAACCACTTGCAGGACCCTGAAACGCCCCACGAAGAACACTATTTTATTTGCACTTTTTATGTATGTATGTATGTTGGTTTTGGTTTTGGTTTTGGTTTTTTGAGACAGAGTCTCAGACTATACACCAGGATAGCTTCGACTTCAGGACAATGAAGTAACCCCAGCCGTCCCATTGGTGGAATTCAAGATGTGCTCCAAAGCACAATAGCATTTTCAACTGAGAAACTTTCTGGACGCTTTTTTAACACAGGAAGGGCGGGAGGAAGGGTCACAGGTATTTTTGCCACTGCACCACAGTGCCACCTAGCGGTCACAGAAACACATATTGTGCATAATCTGAGCAAAATGCACATTATATCCAAGCTATGCAGTCAAAGAACAGCACAAAAAGACAAGGGGAACTAAGTGCAATCAAGGGAAGACCTCCAAAACGCAATAAAACCACCCAAGCGGCTGCCTTGAAGACCCCGCCCCTTAAGGAAGCCGCACTCCTCGCGAACCCCGGAACCATAGCAAAAGCGGCAGGAAGTCACTGCTTTCTTGGAAGGATGCGTCGATACCGGCCCAAGATTGGCTACTTCTGGGCCTGCGCGTGAGAGCCCCGGGAGGTCGAGCCCAGGAGGTCCTATTTTTTTTGACAGCGCTGTAACTGAGAGCCAGGACCGTGGTGTGTAGTACGTGCTTCCACACTGCGGGACACGCTCCTCTTGCCAGTGCCATGACGTGTCTCTCGTGTTGCTCCCACCCACACCGGCTTACTCTCTTCTTCCTAACCCTTGGCGTGCCTCTTGTATTACAGGGCTCCATGGGACTTAGTAGACACCAACACGGTCAGTGATCGTAGGTAAATGAATTGACCTGCCTGATGTCTGTTAAATAGTGTTCACTGGCCTTGCGTGGTGACACATGCCTATAATGGGAGCCTTCAAGAGGCTGAGGCAGGAGGATCATTGGAAGTTGCAGACCAGCCTGGGCTACACCTGAGCTCAAGGCCAACCTGAACTGCATATCTCAAAAAGACAGGGAAAAAAAAGTTTATTGAATATTTTGTTCTTTCATGTGTTGTACCAGAACCCCATGAGAATGCATGCCATGTCTACATCCTGCTGCTAAACTATATTCCCAGGGCACACAAACGTATTTTAAGGAATATTAACATAGGGTCCAGACTGGAACAGGAAATGCACAAAATACCATAAGAATGGGACCTAGGAGATGGCTCAGTAGGATAAGTGCTTCCCTGGCTAGCTCAATGATCTGAGTTCAATCCCCAGCTCACCAACAAAAAAAAGACTCTTAGCACACCTTTTTTTGAAAAGAAAATAAAAACTACTAATAGAAAATCAGAAATGACATGAAATTTCAATAAAATGATGTGAATTCAATGCTTTCATATATTGTACAAAGTTGTCTTTTTTTTTTTTTTTTTTTTTTTTTTTTTTTTTTTTTTTTTGCGGAACCGGGGATTGAACTCAGACCCTCCCGCTTGATAGGGAAATGCTTATTCTACTAAGCCATCTCCCTGGCCCCTGAGTTATCTTCAAATTAGTTGTTCAGATTACAGAGTGTACGCATGCAAAATTTGAAAAACAAAACGAAGTTATTTGAAATTAAGAATTTTTATTTTTTATTATTTTTTCCCATGATTTTATTGAGAAACAAATAGCAATGAGACAGTTTCAAACCAAATTGGAAGGACAGTTTCAATAATTAACACATTGCATACATTCTTCCTAGTGCTTAATTGCTGTACAAAATGCGGACATGATATCCTATTTACAAACACCACTAGAACAAACCCCTCTATTCATTAAGAGAATGTAACTTTATATCGATCCTAACCATTTTGAATACACAGATACAAAA
>NW_004524911.1:201225-203377 GCF_000260255.1 Octodon degus
AAAAAAAAAAAAAAAAAAACTGAAAAGGAAAAAAGAAGAGAGAAACAGGAAAAACAATGAAAATAGGCAAACACAAAATTAAGCATTAAGTGCTCCTTTCGATAGACCAGCAGTCCCACAACACAATTATCAAAACTTAGCAAACTTTCTGAGCAAGCAGATACCTTAGATTTGAGAGCCTCAGATGATTAAAGTTTTTGTTGTTGGTTTGGTTTGATTTTTGGCGGAACTGGGATTGAACTCAGGCCCTTGCACTTGCCAGGGAAGTGCTTATTCTACTGAGCCATCTCCCAGGCCCCATGTTGTGTATTGTTTTGACAGAGGGTCTCACTGTGCTGTTGCTGCTGGCCCTGTGCTCACTTTTGTAGTCCCTTGGCTGGTCTCCAACTGTCAGAGATCCTCCTGGCTCAACCTCTGCAGTGCTGGGATTAGAGGCATCTCCACACTTGGTTCAGGGACCACACAGTGGGCACCACAGCCATAGCCAAGACTGCACTGCCTGTGGGGCCTGGGATCAAACTCAGGTCCTTATGCTTTCAAGGGAGCAGATGATACCTCTGAGCTGTCTCTCTAAACACAGGCTATTAAATCTTGAGCAAACAGCGTCCCTGTGTTAGCTCAGAACGTTTGAAACCCTCAGTTGCTAGAACAACTCCACAGATCACATCCAAGACACAGCAATGGTACAAGAGAAACATAACTCGGGCCCTAGATGTCATGTCTGCATCTTGTCCTCTGAATAATTACTACGAAGACAACAATATGTAAGATATTCATCATTGTAACTGTCCTCCTAACCTCTTTTCAAACTGTTCATTGCTATTTTTTCTCATTAAAATGAATAATAAATAAATAAATAATGAAGTTCTGAGGAAATGCAATCTAACACAGCGCATTGCCCAGAAAAAAAGCCACATGTAGCCTCCTTCCGCCTCACTGGTCTGGGCTATCTAGGGCTGAAGAGTCTACCCACGGTCCAGTCACCAAAATGTCCACTCCTTAGGGACACAAGGCGTCCTTGTGAATAGAAGACAAAGGGAAACCTCCTGGCTGTCAACAGGAAAACAAGAGAACGAATCATCTATCAGGTATTTAAATAAGACAGTGTTTGTGGCAATAAACACAATGGAGAAACTAAAAAAAATTTAAATAGTAACTCAGGCCCAGTTAGATGCCAGCTGTGCTTGCTCCTGGTCCCAGAACATTGAGCAATGAAGTGGAGAACCAAGGCAAGAAGTTAGTGTTATTGAAAAGAGGAAAAGAGGTGCCGGGGAGACGCCTCAGTAGAACAAGCCCATCCCTGGCAAGCACAAGGACCTGAGTTCAATACCCGATTCCGCCAAAAAAAAAAAAAAGGAAAAGGAAAAGAACCTCCCGGGAATTTCAGGAGAGGTCCCCAGTGAATGGGCCCTGAGCCACTTTCTAGAGTGCAGAGGCCTGCTCACCCACGGGTGGCTGTGTGTAGCTAACCCTCCGGGACCAGGGGCTGCTGAGTACACTACAACACACAGGGCATTTCCTTAGGGTGCATAAAAAGAGGGAGTGCTTAATTTGTCACTCTATTTCCTGTGGGAATTTGTCTTTTGTCATTAGGACTGGCAAGCCCAGTGGGCAGCCTTCAGTAGAAATTCCAGCAGGAAAAGGGAAGGGCCTCAGTAGATGGCGATTTTTCAGCAAGGCACTCCTTGCTGAAATTCTAGCCGCCGGGTTTGTACACAGTGCCAAAATGGCCGCCCCACAAAGGAATTTTAAAGCAACACTGTAGCTTCAGTTTTTTAAGCCCCAAAGGGCGGGAGGAAGGCACGCAGGTGTTTCTTTTGTAGTACCGCATCGCCATCTAGCGGCCAGAGAAACGGGTCGCGCGCAATATAACCGGACAAGTTAGGTTTTCTTCCAGCGTCTGGTAGAAAAAACCCGAGATGAAGCGTAGAGTGACCAAGCGGAATAAAGGGAAGCACTGCAAAGTGCACTAAAATCACAAAAGCGCTCCCTGCTGAAGACCCCGCCCCTAACGGAACCCGCCTTCCTCCCGCCCTAGCAACCATAGCAACAGGAGCAGGAAGTGGTTGCCTTCCGGAAGGACGCACAGCACGCGGGGCACGATTGGCTGGTTTGAGGCCCGAGCATGGCGCCCCTCCCACCACCACCCCCC
>NW_004524911.1:203477-209032 GCF_000260255.1 Octodon degus
CCCCCCCCCCGTTGAGGCCTGCGGTCGTGCTGTTGATAGCGCTGTGACTGAGGACCAGGACTGGCGGTGTGGGGATGTACTACCACATCACGCGACACGCCACGCGGAGTCCCTGGTCCCGCTCCCACCTCCACGGCTGCCTCCCTCTTCTTCATAGCCCTGGCCCTTAGCGTGTCTCCTGGCCCAGGGGCTCGGAGAGGACTCAGTAGACACCACCACAGCTGAAGGATCTTGGTAAATGAACTGACCTTGTGGAGGTCTGTTAGTGTGTTTTGGCCTTGCGTGCTGGTGCCAGCCAGGCATCCGAGCCCTCAGGAGGCCGCGGGAGAAGGACCCCTGGGAACTGGAGACCAGCCCGGGCTACACAGTGAGCTAAAGCCTAATGTGAGGCCTCAAAAGAGGAAATAAAAATTGAAAGGTATTACACGGTTAAATGGAAAATGAGAACTTAAGGATTAAACAACGAAGAGAGGGCAAGAAGAAAAGCTAGGAAACATGGCAGGGGCAAAACCACACATTTATATTAACAAGATGTTTACAGCAATGGTCCTAAAAGTCTCCCTCATGGTTTTGAAACTAGCAGTTAATGCGTAGGATTCTCACCCTGACTAACTGTATACGCTGATACCTGTAAACTAAGCAACTGCACTCAGCAATGTGTAATACTAGGGTCATGCGTGGAGTGCCTGTCATTCTGGCCTTCTAAATGTGTACTGCTTCTAATGTCACAGCAATTATTGCTATGCTCTCTTTAAATGTTTGAAACAAAAGGTAAGAAAAGAGAAAAAAAGTCATAGGATTGTCCTACTACAATGTACATGCTTTGATTTTTAAGTTTCTGTGTAAAAATGTATAATTGTTTTTTCACATTCTAGAGGGATTTTTTTGTTAACTATTGAGAAACAGCAATGAGACAGTTTCAAAACCGATTAATAGGGCAGTTTCAATAATACATTGCATATTGTTGTCTTTGTAGTGGTTATTCACAGTACAAAATGCAGACACGATATCCTGTCCAAACACTATTAGTACAAATCTTTCTTCTCATTGAATTAAGAGAAAGTAGCTGAATATCTATCATATTTTGTATATACAGATACAAAATGGTCCTTGATTTGTATTCCCTTTTTTTGTTTAGTTTTGTCAGAGAAGCGTATTCCGTTGCCATTTAAATATTGTAGGTGCATGAATTCAGCAAAATTATCCAATATAGTCCAGCAGTCCATAATAGTAGTGGGTTATGCATAAGACTGGCAATCTAGAGGGATTTAAAGTTTAGAATATCTATGGGTGTTGGAAAATACCACTTGGATGTTATGACGAAGGTCTTTGATATTCAGACAGATAGTGATGTTAAGCTCAACTGCCTCTGCTAACAGGGTAATAATATCATTAAGCTTCTCTTGATGTTTAACAACTGTTGTAGCTCAAAAATCAAATGACAACAAAGCAAGTCCAAAAGTTAAAGAAGCGCTTTATTTTTAGCTGGTACCCAGCTACAACACCTGGCACAAAGTGCTAAGTGTGCACTGAAGGGGGGGAGCGTGGGGTTTATAAAGCTTAACAACAAAGCAGGCGGGGGAAACAATTCCGGAAATTCAAAAAGTCATGGCGTCTGTTGAGACTAAATATGGTTATAGGTCTGGGGAGGGCTTGGGAAACAGAAGTCACATTGGAACTCAAGGGTGGGACGGGGGATTCAGGAAACAGGTGTTCTGTGAGACAAAGCACATATTGGAACTCAAGGATGGGATGAGGGGCTTGGGAAGCAGGAAGTCACATTTTACAGCAGCTGACATGGTTCACTAAGACGGCACATACAGAACAGGATGGCGGCGCTTTGGTCAGGTTACAACAACAACTGAAGTTTGTAGACCAAAAATTAGTGAAAAAGAAGGGCTACAAGGATAGCCAACGTTTTGGCCCTAGCCATTCGAGGTCAGTGAGGACTCAGGACATAGGAGAACTTGTACTGTAACACCCTGTAACTCAGTGGTATCACAAATTTTCTGATCAAGGGGATTATGAGACCACAGAGGAAAGTGATTGACGATGTATACTGTGCCTTAGGAGAGTCCCTTGGAGAGAAAAAATTCTCTCAGGCTTTCACAGAGCAAAATTGTCAAGCAATGGCCATGAATCATCCATAAGGCTGACAATGACAAAAGATCTAAAAGCTGCTCTACATGGTTTCAGGGTAAATCCTAAGGGGATTTAGCTAACATTGTCAGATACAAAAGTAACATTTTTAGTTATATAGGACTTGCTTTAACTTGGTCTTAGCCATCCAGCAGAAAAGTATAACCATGAGGCATAAAAAGTAATGCTATATTAATATGCTGAGCTGTAAAAGGCTCAAGTCAACAACTTCTGACAGTTGCCAGTTCTGCTGATAACTCACTACTATTATGGACGATTGGACTATATTGACTTATTTTGCTGAATTCAAGTACCTATAATATTTGAATTGGCATCAAGTATGAAAAGATCCTTTAAAGACTTCTCAAAATACAGCTTCTCTAACTGCAATGGAACACACATCTCTGAGAAAACAAATCAAAAAAGGGGTTATAAATGAAGGACCATTTTGTAGTGAAAAAAATGCATATACAAGGTAGGATAGATATACAGCTACTTTCTCTTAGTTCAATGAGAAGAAAGGGGCTGGTGAGATGGCTCAGTGGTCTAAAGCACCTACTTAGAACAAGCTTAGCAAAGCACAGAGACCGTGGTTCAATCCCCCCAGCACCACATGCCAGCCAGCCCCGCCCCCTGGTGGGCTGAGCTGGCCACACACACACACACACACACAAATAAATAAATTTAAAAAAAAATGAGAACAAAGCTGTGGTTTTTTAAATTTTCTCGAAGAGAACAAAGCTTTGTGCTAATATTTTTTAGACAAGATATCATGTCTGTCTTGTACTCTGAATAACTACTATGAAGACAACAATGTCTAATGCATTAATTATTGTAACTGTTCAATAATCTGTTTTGAAACTGTGTCATAGCTATTTCTTTCTCATTAGAATTAATAAAAATAATAAAATTAATACAAACAATAAGAAAACAAAGTGAGCTAAAGGCCAGCCTGAAATGTATAGCAACACATTGTCTTAAAAGAGGGCAATAAATAAATAAATAAATAAATAAATTTTGTTGCTGTTGTATTTTTTGTTCTTTCATGTGTGCTACCAGAATTCTACTCAGCGTGCACATCACCTGCACATGCTGCTGCAGAGCTGTATTCCGAAGTCCGACCAATGTATTTCAAGGGAAATTAACATAAGGTCCCTACGAGAACATAGGCAATGCAGAAAGTGGCAGAAAATGAGGAAAACAATGCACATTGGCCTTCCTCCTAGCAAGTCTCACTAGAAGTCTTGTTCTTAGGAATTCACTCTTATCATACTTTTTTTCAAAAATAAAATACAAGGGCTGGTGAGATGGCTCAGTGGTCTAAAGCGCCTACTTAGAACAAGCTCAACAAAGCACAGGGACCGCGGTTCAATCCCCCAGCACCACATGCCAGCCAGCCACGCCCCCTGGTGGGCTGAGCTGGCCACACACACACACACGCACAAATAAATAAAAATTAAAAAAAAAATACAAAATAGGTATCAAAGGAAATTAGAAATGGTACAAGACTTCACTAAACAACGCAATATGAATTTGACAGTAGTTGTTGCATTGTACAATGGTGTCTTCCACTTAGTTAAGAGTGCCAGATATATGTATGAAAAATTGGAAAAAGAAAAAAAATTAAAAGAAAATATGAAGAAAGAAAAACGAAAAAAGAAGGCAAACACAATATTAAGTATCAAGTGCTCCTTTCCATAGACCAGCAGATCCACAGTACAATTATCCAAACTTAGCACATGTTCTTTTTTTCTTTTGTGGAACCGGGGATGGAACTCAGGCCCGTGCACTTGCCAGGGAAGCACTTATACCACTCAACCATCTCCCCGGCCCCATTTTTATATACTAAGTATTTTATTATATGTTGGCACCAGCGTATGTAAAATACCCTCATGAAATAGAAATTCATGAAAATCCAGAGAGGTTGATGTTAAGGACTGACAAAGTAGAAGTTTGTACGTTATGGCACATGTTAAGAAAGGGGAAGTTGTTGTACACGCTTCAATTTTCTTCTTCTGAACAGTCACTGGTTGGTTAAAGGTGGTCTGGGAAGGTCTTAAGAGTTCATTTGTCTACAAAAAGGAACAGACTTTCTGTGGTCTGAAGGGATTTGTACTTGAGGATACTCCAGTCATTACAGGATCATGCTGAGCATTCTGCAAGCAGAACTGTTTCAAGTCTGCAGCTGCCTGGGAAACCTTCACGCGGTTGAGCCCGGCCTCCAGCCAGAGCTGCTCAACCACTTTCTTCATGGCCGCGACACTGGAAGAGCCAGACATGGTACACCCAAAGACCGGGCCAATGCGAGGGCCAGGGGCAGCTCAGTGAGGGTCCACAGGGCCAGAAGAAGAGGCATAGCACACGTTCTGAGCAGGCAGACACCTTAGATTTCAGAGCTCAGGCCATTAAATCTTGAGCAAACAGTGTCCCTGTGTTACCTCAGAACGTTTGAAACCCTCAGTTGCTAGAACAACTCCACAGATCACATCCAAGACACAGCAATGATACAAGAGAAACATAACTCGGGCCCTGGTAGGTGCCAGACGTGCTTCTCCTGGTCCCAGAACTTAGAGCAATGAAGTGGAGAACCAAGGCCAGAAGGTAGTCTAGTGTTACTGAAATGAGGAGAAGACTAGCTCCTGGAATTTCAGGAGAGGTCCCCAGTGAATGGGCCCTGAGCCACTTTCTAGAGTGCAGAGGCCTGCTCACCCACGGGTGGCTGTGTGTAGCTAACCCTCCGGGACCAGGGGCTGCTGAGTACACTACAACACACAGGGCATTTCCTTAGGGTGCATAAAAAGAGGGAGTGCTTAATTTGTCACTCTATTTCCTGTGGGAATTTGTCTTTTGTCATTAGGACTGGCAAGCCCAGTGGGCAGCCTTCAGTAGAAATTCCAGCAGGAAAAGGGAAGGGCCTCAGTAGATGGCGATTTTTCAGCAAGGCACTCCTTGCTGAAATTCTAGCCGCCGGGTTTGTACACAGTGCCAAAATGGCCGCCCCACAAAGGAATTTTAAAGCAACACTGTAGCTTCAGTTTTTTAAGCCCCAAAGGGCGGGAGGAAGGCACGCAGGTGTTTCTTTTGTAGTACCGCATCGCCATCTAGCGGCCAGAGAAACGGGTCGCGCGCAATATAACCGGACAAGTTAGGTTTTCTTCCAGCGTCTGGTAGAAAAAACCCGAGATGAAGCGTAGAGTGACCAAGCGGAATAAAGGGAAGCACTGCAAAGTGCACTAAAATCACAAAAGCGCTCCCTGCTGAAGACCCCGCCCCTAACGGAACCCGCCTTCCTCCCGCCCTAGCAACCATAGCAACAGGAGCAGGAAGTGGTTGCCTTCCGGAAGGACGCACAGCACGCGGGGCACGATTGGCTGGTTTGAGGCCCGAGCATGGCGCCCCTCCCACCACCACCCCCC
>NW_004524911.1:209132-210346 GCF_000260255.1 Octodon degus
ATACAGCAAAGAATCACCGCGGGTGTAACGTGGGTCAGACAACAGTCACCCTTCAGGATTACAAGTGTAGCCCTCAGCTAACTCAGATCCCATAGGCAATGAGTGAGCTAGCCAGGGTGCTCAGAAAGAACAGAGGCATTGTGGGGAAAGGCTGGGCGCAGAGGCCTGCTCACCCACGGGTGGCTGTGTGTAGCTGACCCTCCAGGACCAGGGCTGCTGAGTACACTATAATTTGTTGTTATTCTCTGATTCTCAGGGAGCCTGTAGGCCTGCCTTCTTGAGCTCTGGCCTTTTTCAGATATGCCTCAAACCACAGTTTCGATCTCTTTTGTTTTCTGGTGATCTTGTTCGTCTGTGACTGCCTATGAATATCTGTCTAACTTGGCTGCCCAGTCCACTAGGCCACAGCAACATCAGTGCAGCATGGAGAGAGACTGGGATTAATATCCCCATGAAGAACCCCAAAGAGGAGTTTGGGGGGCAGGAGCATTCCCTTACGTTGCATAAAACAAGGAGTGCTTAAGGTATTTCCCATGCTATTTCCCGCAGGACTTTGGCCTTCGTCATAAGGAGAGGAATTAATGTGAAAGCAAGTTGTCATAGAAGTTGCTACAGGGACAGTTTACAGACAGAAATGTGTGGGACACCCTATACTAACTGCCCAGGCTGATTATAATCATGATTCCTGCAGACATGTTTAAATAAAAAAATAAGAAATGAAGCAAAAGTAAAACGGAACTGAAGAAAGGAGGCCCACTGCTGGCAAGCCCAGTGGATAGCCTTCAGTAGAAATTCCTACAGAAAAAGAGAAAAGCCTCAGTAGATGGTGATTTTCTAACAAGGAACTCCCCTAGGGTGTGTGACCCCGTCTTGGCCACACGTTTTGTACACTGTGCCAAAATGGATGCAGGACACACAAGTCCAAAGGAAAACTTTCAGGACATTTTTTTATGATGGAAAGGGCGGGAGCAAGACACGCAGTGTTTCCCCAGTACCACATTGCCACCTAGCGGTCAGAGAAACGGACAATGTGCATCACTGCCGGATGATTTACGTTTTTCTCCGCCGTATGTTAGAAAACCCAGTAGAAAAAGTGTACGGGATGGAAGAGGAATGAAGGGAAGAACGCCAAACTGCACTAAAACCTCCTAAGGGGGCTCCTTGGAAGACCCCGCCCCTTCAGGAAGCCTCCCTGCTCCCGCCCCCGGAACCAT
>NW_004524911.1:211596-212755 GCF_000260255.1 Octodon degus
GGACAGGATCTCTTCCTATTGGGGGTTGGGCTAGTGACACATTTGGGCTCTTTCAAGGTGATTGATACCTATTTAGAATATCAATCCCTGATGCCCATCCCTAGGGAACTATGTAGCTATTCTTTCCTTTTTCGTCTTGGTCTTGAGGTCTGGCCCAAATGAGAGTGTCTGTCTCCAGGAGTGTCTGTCTCTTCCAAGTTGTAAAGTCACCTTGTCTTCCATCTTGTCTCTTTGAGGGCCTGGCCCTGACTGTCTATAATATTTCCATCTAATTCAGCTGCCTACAACAATGGGACAGTGGAAAAGACAGTTTTCTTCATGACCTTCGGCAGAAATTTTACAGGCTGAGCTTCAAAGATGTCTACAATGAAAGAATGTACTGGAAGAGATCCATAGACACCAGGAGAAGTAGAGAAACACCTCAGAAACCTCAATCTGCAAACCCTTCACCTCGGTACTTATTCCCCCCAAGGGAACTCTCAAAGATGTCATGTTACACTGATACACACAGCCGTGTTCATTGCAGCATGGTTCATAGTAGCTACATCTTGGAAGCAGCCCATAGGCCCACAAACAGGTAAGAAAATGCAGTGTCCGTACCCACTGGACTGCTAGTCTCCCATAAAGGAGGATAAACTTGAGTCAGTTGAAGGAAAAAGTATGCAGTTGAGAACATAGTCTTACATAAAGCAGACACACCGCCTATATATCACAGCGTTTCTCTTCTGAGAAACAAAAAGCATACATAACTATCAAAGATAATAGTAAATAGGGAGCTATTTTGCAAGTGGAAAAGGGCTAAGAGGTAGAGAATGGAAATGATAGGGAGGGAAGGGGGATGAAATTGTCGTATATGATTGTACCAACTCCCCCTGGAGGAAAGTAATCCTGAGACATTCCAAGAATGTATTACTAAAAACTAAAATATTAAAGGAAATAGGTCAAGTATAGGAGAAGAGAAGAAAGGAGAGAGGGCCTTTCGCACAAGAAGAGACTGACTATTGGGGTGCATAGGCAGCCTCCCAGTTCAAATGCCAATGTAAAAAGCAAACACAAAAAGTAAGGGTCTACAAGGCCGTACAGTGTGTACAGAGTCTTACCATGTCCATCGGACTCATAGTGATCCGCCTGTTTTCAGCCTCCCAAAGAGTTGGGATTA
>NW_004524911.1:216118-217795 GCF_000260255.1 Octodon degus
CCCCGCTTCGGGACGAGCTCCTCTTACCATTGCCGTTCCGAGTCCCCGTCCTTACTCCCATCCACCTAAGCTCACTCTTCTCTTAGCTCTGTACTTTGCCATCCCTCCTATCCCAAGGCACTCAGTTTACAGCACCACTGTTGAAAGATCTTCTTTCTGTCAATGACTTGATCTGGCTGATGTCTGTTAGTGTTTCTCACCTTGTGTGGTGGTGAACATCTGAAACCCAAGCCCTCAGGAGGCTAAGGCTGGAGAATCATTGGAAGTGGAAAGTAGCCTGGGCTACAAAATGAGCTCGAGGCCAGCGTTAACTGCATAGCCAAACCTGGTCTTCAAAACACGAAAAAGTTTGTATTTTTTGTTCTTTTTTGTGTGGTACCAGAACTCCCCCTCAGCATGCATACCATGTCTACAGCCTGCTGATAAGGTATATTCCTAGGTCACACAAAGGGATTTTAAAGAATATTAACAGGGCCGGAAAGATGGTTCAGTGGAATAAGCGCATCCCTGGCGAGCGCAAGGGCCTGAGTTCAATCCCCGGTTACGCCAGGAAAAAAAAAAAGAATATTAACATAAGTTCCAGACTAGAACAGGAAATGCACAAAATATTGTAGTATAGGAAAACCTCTGCACATTAGCTTTTCTCCTTCAAAGTCTCATTGGGAGTCTTTGTTATTAGAAACATGCTTAGCATACTTTTCGTTTTAAATACAATACAAAATACTTATAAAAAAAGAAATTAGAGTGGCTGGGGAGATAGCTCAGTTAAATAAGTGCTTGCCTGGAAAGCGCAAGGGCCTGAGTTCAATCCCTGGTTCCTCCCCTGAAAAAAAAAAAAAAAGAAAAAAGAAAACAAAAGAAAAAAAAATTAGAGATGATAGAGCATTTCACTAAACAATACATGAATTCGATACTATTTGTTGTATTGCATGGAAAATTTGAAAAAATAAAGAAGCAAAAAAAAAAAAAAAAGGAAAAGACAAGAGGAAGAGGAAGGTCCAGCCAGCTAGCTCAACAGACTAAAGGTCCTGAATACACAGGCACAGGAACAAGAGTTCCATTCCTGCGGGCCTTGTCGGGCCCTCCCCTGGGGGTGCACTGAGAGGGCCACTGAGACTGGACAAGGTGGAGCACATCTGTAATCCCAGCGCTTGGGAGGCTGAAAACAGGAGGATCACTACGGGTGCAATCTGTGTAATGAGAACCTGTAGACACTATACTAAATACATTAATTTTTAAAAAAAAGGAAGAAAGAAAAAGAAAAATCAAGAAAGAAAAACACAAAATTAAACATTAAGTGTTCCTTTCCGAAGACAGGCATAAGTCCAGAGTACAATTATCCAAACTTAACACACTTTCTCTTTGGGGGGGGGGAAATCACTATTTATTTTTTTTCCATAATTTTATTGAGAGACAAATATCAATGAGACAGTTTCAAATCAAATTGGTAGCACAGTTTCAATAATTAACACACTGCATACATTCTTCCTAGTGGCTATTTGCTGTACAAAGTGCGGACATGATATCCTATTTACAAACACTATTACAACAAATCCCTCTATTCATTCAGAGAATGTAACTATATATCTTTCCTAACCATTCTGAATACACAGATACAAAATGGACATTCATCTGTATCCTTTTTTTGTTTAGGTCCATCATTTGAATATTATAGGT
>NW_004524911.1:224845-230657 GCF_000260255.1 Octodon degus
CATAACGGTTGCACCAGTCTACATTCCCACGAGCAGTGGAGAAGGATTCCTTTTTCCCCACAGCCTCTCCAACATTTGTTGTTAGGTGTTTTCTTTTAACACACTTTCTGAGCAGGCAGACACCTTGGATTTGAGAGTCTCAGGCCATTCAGACAGGGTCTCACTGTGCAGTTCGGGTTGGGCTTGTGCTCACTTTTGTAGCCCCCAGGCTCATATCAAACTCTCAGAGATCCTCCTGGCTCAACATCTGCAGTGCTGGGATTAGAGGCTTGCATCAGCATGCCCGATTCAGGGGCCGCACAGTGGGCACCCACATCGCTGGCTGAGACCACACTGCATGTGGGGCCTAGGATCAAACTCAGGTCCTTATGCCTGCCAGGGAGCAGATCATGCCTCTGAGCTGTCTCTCCAAACACAGGCCATTAAATCATGAGAAAAGTGTCCTGTCCTTTTGTTGGCGCAGAATGTTTGAAACCCTCAGTTGCTAGAACAGCTCCACAGATCACAGCAATGATACAAGGGAAACATGAGAAACATAACTCGGGCCCTGGTAGGTGCCAGACGTGCTTCTCCTGGTCCCAGAACTTAGAGCAATGAAGTGGAGAACCAAGGCCAGAAGGTAGTCTAGTGTTACTGAAATGAGGAGAGGACTAGCTCCTGGAATTTCAGGAGAGGTCCCCAGTGAATGGGCCCTGAGCCACTTTCTAGAGGTAATTTATACAGCAAAGAATCACCGCGGGTATAACGTGGGTCAGACAACAGTCACCCTTCAGGATTACAAGTGTAGCCCTCAGCTAACTCAGATCCCATAGGCAATGAGTGAGCTAGCCAGGGTGCTCAGAAAGAACAGAGGCATTGTGGGGAAAGGCTGGGCGCAGAGGCCTGCTCACCCACGGGTGGCTGTGTGTAGCTGACCCTCTGGGACCAGCGGCTGCTGAGTACACTATAATTTATTGTTATTCTCTGTGTCTCAGGGAGGCTTGTAGGCCTGCCTTCTTGAGCTCTGGCCTTTTTCAGATATGCCTCAAACCACAGTTTCGATCTCTTTTGTTTTCTGGTGATCTTGTTCATCTGTGACTGCCTATGAATATCTGTCTAACTTAGCTGCCCAGTCCGCTAGGCCACAGCAACATCAGTGCAGCATGGAGAAAGACTGGGATTAATATCCCCATGAAGAACCCCAAAGAGGAGTTTGGGGGGCAGGAGCATTCCCTTACGTTGCATAAAACAAGGAGTGCTTAAGGAGTTTGGGGGACAGGAGCATTCCCTTACGTTGCATAAAACAAGGAGTGCTTAAGTCCCATGCTATTTCCCGCAGGACTTTGGCCTTCGTCATAAGGAGAGGAATTAATGTGAAAGCAAGTTGTCATAGAAGTTGCCACAGGGACAGTTTACAGACTGTAATGTGTGGTACAAAAAATAAAAATAAGGGCTGGGGAGATGGCTCAGTAGAATAAGTGCTTGCCTGGCAAGCGCAAGGGCCTGAGTTCAACCCCCGGTTCCGCAAAAATAAATAAATAATAAAAATTAAAATTAAAAAAAAAAAACCATTTCAAGAGGGCCGGGGAGATGGCTCAGTGGAAAAAGCGCTTCCCTGGCAAGTGCAAGGGCCTGATTTCAATCACCGGTTCCGTAAAAAGAAAAAAAAAATTGTGGTACATTCTATACTAATTGCACAGGCTGATTGTAATCATGATTCTTCCAGCCATGTTTTAATACAAACTAAGATATGAAGCAAAATGAAAAGGGAAGTTGAGAAGAGACAGGATCTTTTATTTTTATTTTTTTTCTGCGGTATCAGGGATTGAACTCAGGACCCTGTGCTTGACAGGCAAGCACTTATTCTACTGAGCTATCTCTCCAGCCCGAGAGGATCTTTTAGATACAGACTATTGCCAAGCCCAGCGGGCAGCCTTCAGTTGAAATTCCAACAGAAAAAGGAAAGGGCTGAACTACATGGTGATTTTTTTAACAAGGAACTCCTCTAGGGCATGTGCCTCAAATTTCAACCACTGTTTTTGTACTACGTTTCAAAATGGCCTCCATTGGAAGAGAAACCTTTCTTGTAATTTTTTTATTACACAACAGGCGGGGGCAAAAAAAAAAAAAAAGAAGACGCAGGTTTCTTTCATAGTCTCACATTGCCATCTAGTGGCCAACGAAACGGATCGCGTGCATCAACCAATGGACTATGTATGTGTTTCCCCAGCGTATGGCACAAAGCACCCGAGATAAAGTGTATAGAGGGCAAGAGAAATGAAGTGACAAGCTCCAAAATGCACTAAAACCTCCTAAGGGGGCCCCTTTGAAGACCCCGCCCCTTCAGGAAGCCTCCCGGCTCCCGCCCCCGGAACCATAGCAACAGCGGCAGGAAGTCACCGCCTTCCCGGAAGGACGCGCCATATACAGACCCAGGATTGGCCAGTTCTGGGCCTGCGCGTGGGTGCCCCAGGAAGTCCAGGCCTGGCGGGTCGACTTTTGACAGAGGTGGGACTGAGGGCTAGGACCGCGTTGTGCAGTACGTGCTGCCCCTTCGCGGGCACGCTCCTCTTGCCACCACTGTGTGCAGTCGCTGCGTCCCCTCTGACCCATCCTGGCCTTGAAGGAGGCTCTCACTTGGCTCACTCACTGTCTTTCTCTTATCCTGGCCCTTCCTATTCCTCCTGGCGGAAGAGCTCCTAGGGAACTCAGTAGGCAACACCACTGTGGAAGAACCTTCGGTCAATGAACTCACCTGGGCAACGCCACAGAAAGTTTAGGGTTTTTGTTTGTTTGCATGCCTCCTTAGTGGTACCAGAACCCACCTCAGCATGCATGCCAGGTCAGCAAGCAACAACTAAAGTAGATTCCCAGTTCCTGAAAAGGATTTTTAAATAATGTTAATATAGGGTCCTAAATAGAATCAAGGAATGTAAAAATTAATTTTAGAACTGCATATTGGCTCGCAGTTACTCCAGAAGGCTTTCTTCTTGGCAAAACTCAAAACACATCCAAAAGGGCTGGGGAGATAGCTCAGTGGAATAAGTGCTTGCCTGGCAAGCATAAGGTCCTGAGTTCAATCCCTGGTACCACAAAGAAAAAAAAAAAAAAACCACCTGGACAAAACACATCCAAAGCAGGGAAGTCTACTAGATTTGAGGGTCCCGCCCTACTACATATCCAGGAGACACTGAGCTGCATTAGGCCAGAATGTTTGAAGCCCTCAGTGTTATGGGTCAACTCTGCATAGGAACCAGATCAGCCAGATAGAGATTTGAATAGAGCCTTTTATTTATTGAGCTCAGGTCCATCAGCCACTTCTCTCGCAGGAGAAGGCTGATCGGCCCCCGAACGTAGGTAGCAAGGGGGTATTTATAACAGAAATCACATCCAGTTTGGTAAGCAAACTTGTTATCTAGTACAGAACAACAGAAACTGCATTCATTTGACACAGCTGCAAACTGTTTATAACTAAAAAGGTCTTTTACAGCTTAGTGATAAGTGTATATTTTTATAAGGTATATCTTAAGCTGACTATGTTGCAGAAGATGGTTGGGGAGGGAGTTTGTGTTAGCTTGCTGCCTTGACAAGAAACAGTTATTGTTGAACAGCCTTGAGCCGAAAAGGAGAACACATTTTTTAGAGCAGATAACAGGAAGCACAAAGGGTTTTTATAATATTTTACAATTAAGGCACAAAACTCTATTAACCCTTTACATTCCCCACTGGTTTTTATCTGGGAATCAAATCTTTGATTTATCTAAAACTCATAACTTGGGTTGCCCGGGGGTGTGAGAGGCTCATTGTTAGATCTCAACACCATTAACTTAATCGTCCGGATTTTTTGTTGTATATACGTAGTCAAACAGTTTATTATACAAGATCCAATGAGCAGGACCAGAAGAAATATGATCACGGGCCCAGTCAGAGCAGTTATCAGATTATTTATCCAGGGGGATATTGAAAATAACCCCCCGTTATTACCTTAACGGATATCTTGAGCTAATTTTTTTAGTATGTTTATTTGATTTTGTATCTGATGGCTGTTATCTGATAAGTTAAAACAGCACATGTTTTTTATTTTTTATATCCTTGATGGTGAAACAATAGTAAGTAATCTATAGCAGCCCAATTGTCTAATATAGCTTGTCTATGTTTTTTTTTTTGTTTTGTTTTGTTTTGTATTGAGTAGGGCAATGGCCGTTGAAGTGGCATTAAGAGCTTTGGCCACATTATAACTTAATTGTTTTATATGTTTTTGTCTTTTTTTATATATATGTTTTTTTGCTATTTTACCAAAGTATAGGTTTTTAACAACACTGATTATCATAGCATAGGCTACTGCATCAGACAGGAAAGTGACTGTATCATTACAGTCAGGAGGGAGAGGGATGTTAGAAACTTCTCTCCTCTTGTGGGGTGATGATGTCTTTGAATGGGATAGCATTATATCATCTTGAGACAGAAGAATTATGGTCAGCCTGCTTAAACAACAGGAGACTCTATCCAGATAAGCTGCGATATAGTTAAAAGTATGTCTATTGTATGTGAAAAACCATCTAGTGGGTAATAAGATATTACCAGTTATATGTGGATACTTTATAAGACTAGAACAATTTAGAAACCCTGAAAATTGATGACAACTTTTTTTAGTATAGTTTACAAATTGCACACAAGTTTTATTGAAAGTAACTATAGTCCTTGGGGTAACAAAATGTAGGGCACCAGGTGGTACATCACGTGAGACAGGTCCCCAATTAGCCAAGTCATAATATGGGGCAGGATTAGAAATGTGTTTTAAAAAAGTTAAAATTTTAATATCTTTTGCAGGCTTGCACATTGGTCTTAGGCATGAACCTAGAACATATTGAAGGTTTAAGGTTTGTTCCAAGCAGAAAGTTGACAAATTAAGAGTGTTTGTCATCTTTACCCACATGTTATCATGGGAATTAATTACAGACACAGTAGGTATGGCTGACAGCACATGAAACTCAGAGATCACATAATGCATAATAAGAACTGAAAAGAAAGTTAGGCCAGGCCTGTATCCTGGCGTACTAATTTGACCTTGAGCGGATCGGGCGTCTTTTTGATTGACCATCTTGTGGAGTTGTCATCTACTGCAGCCGGCTTAATGTGGGTGTGATGAATCTAGTGTCTCTTTTCCGCTATTTTGACCAAGGTGGGCGTGCTCAGGATGACAGGATAAGGTCCTACCCAGCGAGGTCCCAATGTGGATGGATTCTGCTTTTTTATTTACACCAGAGAGCCAGGTTCTGCAGCCAGTGGGCTGTCAAGTTGTTTTGGTCTTGAATGTTGACGGCGGAAGAGGGAGTGTGTAGCCTGTAGAGTAGACTGTAGAGCCTGTAAGGACTTAACAAGGTCTTGATTAGAAATGGATGCCAGGATTTCCTCCCCCAGTTTGGGGATTAAGGGAGGTGCCCGACCATATATAGATTCAAAGGGAGTGATCCCGTGTACATAGGGAGTACAGTGGGCTCGTAATAAAGCAAAAGGAAGGAGACTCACCCAGTTTTTGTCAGTCTCTAACCCTAGTTTTGAAATGGTTTCTTTTAGAGTATGATTTATTTTTTTTTACCTGACCTGAACTCTGAGGCCTATATGCACAATGTAGCTTTTATTTTAATTTTAGGGCCTGGGACAGACTTTTAGTAACTTGGGCTATAAAAGCCGGACCATTGTCGGACCCCATAGTAATGGGCAGACCAAATCTGGGAATAATCTCTGTCAATAACTTCTTTGTCACTATCAGAGCTGACTCTGATCGGGTGGCATAGGCCTCTGTCCATCCAGTAAAGGTATCCACTAAAAC
>NW_004524911.1:231740-233342 GCF_000260255.1 Octodon degus
AAGGTAGCATCAGGATCGTCCTTAGGAATGTCTGTGAGGTCCTCTCTCAGGTTTGTCTTTGCATCAAGCACCTCAAGACAGTCATGGAGTGGGGCCTCAGGATCATCATCTGGTAACAAGGTGGCTGGGTTTAAGGCTGTAGTGGATAAGAACTTAATACGGGCTGGGTCTAAGAGCAAAGCTTGATATTGTACAATCCGTGCATTTGAGGGCCATCTTTTAGGAGGGCTTTTAAGAAGGCTCTCAACTGCGTGAAGAACCACAATTTGGAGCTCCTGGCCAAACGTGAGCTTAGTAGCTTTCTTTGTCAAAATGGCAGTTGCGGCTATGGCTCGCAGGCAGTTTGGCCAACCTGCTGCAGTGGGGTCTAGTCTTTTAGACAGGTATGTTACAGGTCTTTTCTAGGGCCTCAAGTATTGGGTTAGAACCCCTTTAGCAACACCCTTGCTTTCATGTACGTGGAGCTGGAATGGTTTTTTCAGATCAGGCAGAGCCAAAGCAGGAGCCGAAACAAGGGCTTTCTTTAGAGCCTCAAAAGCCTCTTGTTCAGATTTACCCCAACAGAGTTTTTCTTTTTGGTCCCCACCAGTACTGGCATACAGAGGCTGAGCAATTTCAGCAAATCCTATGATCCAAAGCCTGCAATATCCAAGGAGCCCCAGAAATTCTCTTACCTGTCGTTTGGTGGTAGGGACAGGGATTTTTAATATAGCTTCAATCTGTTTATTAGACAGAGTTCGTTGTCCTTCCTGCAGTCTATAGCCTAAATATGTTACTTGAGATAAACAAAGCTGAGCCTTTTTGGCAGAGACTCTGTAGCCCATTTTATCCAGTTCTCGCAGCAGGTCCTCAGTTGCCTCTCTACACAAGTCATAGGTGTCAGAGGCCAACAATATGTCATCAACGTATTGTAACACAGTTACTTGGGGGATGTTCTCCCCGGAAATTTTGCAAGTCTCTGCTCAGTGCCTCATCAAACAGGGTTGGTGAGTTTTTATAGCCCTGAGGTAATCTGGTCCAGGTTAATTGGCCATTTTCTCCCGTCTGGGGGTCCACCCATTTAAAAGCAAAAATGGATTGACTTACTGGGGCCAATGGGATCGTGAAGAAAGCATCCTTCAAGTCCAGGACTGTGTAGAAGACTTGGTCCGGGGGCAGCAGACTCAGAAGTGTATATGGGTTGGGCACCGTGGAGTGGATAGTTTCCACTCTATGGTTTACTTCCCATAAATCCTGGACTGGTCTGTAGTCTGTGGTTTCAGGCTTCTGGACTGGCAACAGGGGTGTGTTCCAAGCAGACTTACAGGGAACCAGAATGCCCTCCTTTTTGAGTCTCTGTATATGGACACTTATCCCTAACCTGGCCTGTAGGTTCAAGGGGTATTGGCGGACACGAACAAGAGATGCCCCAGTTAAAAGAGAGATCACTACTGGTGGCTGATGGGCATCCAGACCAGAGAGGTTATTTTCAGCCCATACCCCAGGTATTTCAGATGTCCATTTTACAAGCAAGTCAGAGGAGATCTCTTTGGGTTCCTCACCTGCCAGCAACAAATGTTCTTCAGTCAAAGGGCAGGTGTATAGAATGGCAGAAGGTAAAGG
>NW_004524911.1:234307-235379 GCF_000260255.1 Octodon degus
TTGTCCACACCCCCGGATTTGCTCCCGCTCTTTAGATGCAAAAAGGGTCTGTAAAAGCTGTTGGCAATCATCCCAAGTGGGCTGATGGGTGAAGAAAACAGACTCCAGAAGAGATATAAGCCCTTGAGGATTCTGAGAGAAAGAGGGGTTCTGGTTTTTCCAGTTATATAAATCACTAGTCGAGAAGGGGACATAAACCATGCACAGGCGGTCATCTCCACCCAATTGTTCACGGAGAGGAAGCACTGAGGCTGGTGCTAAGGTGGGAAAAGGATCAGGGTCAGATGGTGGGGGCTGAGAAAAGGGCAGTCCGCTATGGGTATGCAGCAGACTCAAAGGAGTGGAGGAGTCGGGGCTAGCTGAAAGGTTAAGGGAGGTACGGGACAGCTTAGGGTAAGGAGGGGGTGTCGGGGATTCAGATGTTGGGGGCAGCACAGGTGGCCTTTTAGGACTCTGAGGATCCTTTTCTGGAGCGGCGGCCAGCGCCACCGTACCAGAGGCACGTTGGCATGATGCCCAGGCACGGCGACAGGTTTTTATCCACTTTGGAGGGTCATGTAATAAATCTATCCATGCTTGAATATATGGGACTTGATCGGGATGTCCCGGCTTTTCATATATGACCCTACGGACCTGATAAGCAAGAAAGATATTAAAAGAGCGCTCCGGAGGCCATATGGACTCCAACAGGTGGGGCCACTCCAGTTTGCACAAAGTGCGGAGAGTCCCCGGGGAGACAAAGTCTCCGTAGTTAGCAGCTCGCCGTCAGAATTCCTGGAAATGATCAAGAATACATTGCAAAGGCGACACAGAAGCAGAAGCAGACTGAGCCATGGTTATTAGACAGACAAACGACAATCGGCCGAAACACACAAAAACGAAACAGAAACAGACCTGAGACTCCAATCTGTCATCACAGAAGGGAGTCAAGTCCGGAGGCTGCGTCCAGCACCTCTTAGGACTCTCAGAGGGGGCGCCCCCAAAGAACAGACACAGATGTCTTACTGGCAAGATCTTTCAGATGGCTCGGTCTAGTCAGTCCGAATGATAGGATTTATGAGTTTTTGGACAC
>NW_004524911.1:236039-238916 GCF_000260255.1 Octodon degus
AATCTACAAGCACTGGAAGAAGTTGGGAAAGTTTTCTGGGAAACGGAGAACAGCTCCTCAGTTTTCAGGAGGGTCCCTGAGTGGGTGTTCACTGAGGGCCTTTGTCAGGGTAATTTATACAGGAAAGTGGGTTCACCCTGGGTCAAGCTACAATCAGTCTCTAGGATTACACGTGTAAGGGCCGGCAAAATAGCTCAGCACACTAAGCGCCTGATTATGTAATTGCAGGGGCTGGAGTTCAATCCCCCACACCAAAAGCCCCGCTTGACCTTCTCTCTGTTGCACTCCTATAATCCTGTTGCAGGCAGCCTGAGTTAGATAGAAATATTGTAGGTAGTTAGACAGGGACAGGCCCTCGAAGGGGATGACAAAGGCCAGACACCTTACTGGGGAGATGCTCCTGGTGGGAGCCAGACCTAAAGATCAAACCAATACTGACCTCCCTAAAGTTGGCATCCAGGATTGCTCATTAGTCAGGAAGAATCATTGACTGAAGGCCACCAGATAAGGTCGCCCGCTTGCTACATGGCTCGCTAACCCATTTGGTCCTAGGCCTAATAAATTTTACCTGGGCAATGGTGCTTGTAATCCCATTGGTTGACCATAGTTTTGTCCCACCCTGTATCTGCCTAAGCGGGACCCCTTTGTCTCTACCTTAGCCCCGCATGGTTTTGTCCTATAAAATAACCTGAAGGAGACAGCTTCCTGGGCAACCCGCTCGGGACCCCCTTCTGTTCCTCTTCGACAGAAACTTTCCTTTCCAATAAAGTTTTACCTTCAGCCTCCGATTGTTCCTAAAATTCATTCTTCGGTTTTAGAGAACACAAACTCATTCAGGCCAGGTTGGGAATTTCAAGTCCCTATATCAATCCCACAGCAGGGGAGGCTGAAAGCAGGAGGTTCATTACCAGTCACAACTACATAGTGAGACCCTGTACCAAAAACACTTGTATTTATTTATTTAGTTTTTTTGCAGAACCGGGGATTGAACTCAGGCCCTTGCGCTTGCCAGGGAAGCATTTATTCCACTGAGCCATCTCCCCAGCCCCCCAAAATCACTTTTGAAAAAATGATTATGAGTGTAACCCCTTTGCTAATACTGATCCCCTGGGCAAATTAGTGATCTACCACAGGGACTTGGGAAGAAAATTGACATTTTGGGATGGGATGGGTCCAGATGCCCTACTCACCGACCCTGGAGGCTGATGCCCTTTAGGACTTCTGTGGACCAGATGGTGTTGGTCCCAGTATAATTTCTAGTTTTCTTATGAAAAAAAAAACTATGCAATGTATTAATTATTGTAACTGTCCTACTAACCTGCTTTGAAACTGTCTCATTGCTATTTTATCCTTTTTCTCATTAAATGAATAAAAAAGTTTAGAAACCTAAAAAGAAAAAGAAAAAGCTCTCCCCCCCCCGCCCCCTGCTATTTGGGAGTTGGGAATGTACCCTACTACTAGGTTATTGATCAGGCATGTATAGGGGTATGGTTTCTGGTCTGAGGCACAGAAGGGAAAAAAAAAACAACCCTTTTTTTCTGGTGTCAGCCAGGTCAGTTCATTTACTCAAGATCCTTCAGTTGTGGGGATGTCTACTGATCCCCTAGGAGATTGAGGAAGCCAAGTGAGCGCCTCCTTCATACCAGTGTGGGTGGGAGGTGGGCCAGGGTCTCCACACAGCAGTGGCAAAAGGAGCATGTCTTGGGTACAGGGAGATGGCTCAGTAGAATAAGCGCTTGCCTGGCAAGCGCAAGGGCCTGAAAAAAAAAGGAGCGTGTCTCGTGTGGGGCAGCACGTACTGCACACCACGGTCCTGGCCCTCAATCCCAGCGCTGTCAGAAATAGGACCGCCTGACTTCCACCGCCAGGGTGCCAACGCATAGCCCCAGAACTAGTCATTAGATAGGCAGTGTCTGCGGGCCGCAGTTGCTATGGTTCCGAGGGCGGGAGCAGGGAGGCTTCCTTAAGGGGCGGGGCCTTAACGGGGGTGGGGGGGTCGGCTTGGATGGTTTTAGTGCACTTTGGAGTTCTTCATTTATGTTTATTTATTTATTTATTTTCTTCATTTATTATTATCCCCATATACGTTTTCTCCCGGTTTTTGGCAAGTTTGGTTGAAGAAAACTTGATCAATGATCCCCTGCAGTATCTGTCTCTCTGGCCGCTAGGAAGCACTGTGGTTTCTATCCAAAGAGTTGAGTGTCTTGCACCCGCCTTTCCTGTTTTAAAAAAATTGAAAACCTCCCGGTTAATAAACCTTTGTTTGTGGCCAGTTTTACAATCTACAAAGCCAGTGCCTAGAATTTAGATACCATTGTCTGGAGGAGTTCCTTTCTAAAAATCATCTGTAGAAAACCTTTGCTTTTCCTGTGGAAATTTCAACTGGGAGGCTGCCTAGGTCCCTGGAGTTTCTTTTGGTCTTTAAGGTGTTGTGCCGTTTCTTCACTTCTCCGGCTTTTTCTTTTTCCTTCAGCGTTCAGCGGGGTTTTTGTTTTTGTTTTTGGTGGGTTTTTTTTTTTGGCGGAACCGGGGACTGAACTCAGGCCCTTGCGCTTGCCAGGCAAGCGCTTATTGTACTGAGCAATCTCCCCGCCCCCCTGTGTTCAGTTTTCATTAATGCATGTTTGTCATAAACCATGTTTACTTTCCTCCCGAAAAAAAATGAGTGTGTAAGACAATTTAATCCTTCTTTATCACTTTCCTTTCTGTGTCCATTCCTCCCTCCACTTCTTATTCTCCCACTAGCGAAATATCTCCCTTTTTTTATTTTAAAGAAATAAAAACAATGGGGCCGGGGAGATGGCTCAGGAGAATAAGCACTTGCCTGGCAAGCGCAAGGGTCTGAGTTCAATCCCCGGTTCCGCAAAAAAAAAAAAA
>NW_004524911.1:239721-241334 GCF_000260255.1 Octodon degus
GTGTGTGTGTGGCCAGCTCAGCCCACCAGGGGGCGGGGCTGGCTGGCATGTGGTGCTGGGGGATTGAACCGCGGTCCCTGATGCCTTGCCAAGCTTGTTCCAAGTAGGTGCTTTAGACCACTGAGCCATCTCTCCAGCCCCTTGTATGTGTTTATAAATATGTGTGTGTGTATTATATATATATATAACTTTTCCCTCTTTTCACTTCCTTTTACCTTTCCCCATCCAAGTTTCTTTCCTTTTGAATGGTTTCTTGCCAGTTCCCAATATCTGTTGTACATTTTGGACCTTATTTACTATTTCCCCTTCTCCCATTAGGAAGGCAGTAGAGTGTTTACACAGGGACTCGTTATGTGCGAGTCCTACTCCATTGTACACTAAGACATTTATTTATTTATTTATTTATTTATTTATTTTTGCGGAACCGGGGATTGAACTCAGGCCCTTGTTCTTGCCAGGCAAGTGCTTGTTCTACTGAGCCATCGCCCCAGCCCCTAAGACATTTTTTAATCCATTCCTCAGTTAATCGGCATTTAGGTTGTTTCCAAGATGTAGCCATTATGAATTTTGTTGCTATAAATATGGGTGCACATATATAGCTCTGGTGTGATGAAGACAGCCAGAAGGGGAATAGCCGGGTTGAATGGGTCCTCTGGTCCTTTTTTTTTTTTTTGGACTCTCCACAGTCATTTCCATAGTGGTTGTCCCAGTCTACATTTCGACCAACAATAGAGAAGGATTCCTTTTTCCTTGACTGCCCACCAGCACTGTTATTGAATTGAGATTTTGGTCATCCTTCCTTGACTGAAATAGAACCTCAATGTTATTTTAAATTGCACCTCTTGAATGATAAATGCTGTTGAATGTTTTTTCATATACTTATTTGTGCTCTGTATTTCTTCAACTGAGAGATACATAATCATCTCAGTTGTCCATTTTCTATTTTATTTCCTATTTACCGTTCTTTGCTTGTTATGGGTTTCTCAGAAGAGAAACTGATATATAGGCAGTATGTCTCATTTACTTAAAATTATGTTCTCAAATGCATATTTTCCTTCAAATGGTTTAAATTTATCCTTTATGGCAGAGTAGCACGTCACTGTTTATAAACACAACATTTTCTTTTAGCCTTAATCTGTTCGTGGACCTCTGGGCTGCTTCCAAGTTATGAACTGTGCTGCTAAAACATGGGTGTGTGAGTACCACTGTAGCACGACATCGTTGACTATTTGGTGAGGTTCTCTAAGAATGGAATAAATACCTGGGTGAATGGGGTTTCCAGAATGCAATTTTTGGGGGGCATTTCCACACCTCTCCTGGTGTTTGGGCCTCTACATCCTTTCAGTGTAGACATTCTTGAATCTCACTCTGAAAAATTTCTTTTTGAGTCTCAGGAAGAAAACCATTTTTGTCCACTATTCCATCACCCAGCAAAAACCTGTATCTGTATTTCTCATAGCTTCCTCAGACAATAGTTCATCCATAAAATGCATTTTGAGCCAGGCCTGGTGGCTCACAATTTTTACCACTGCACTCAAGGAAACTGAGGCAGGAGGATCACTAGTTCAACCCCAGCCAGGGCGATTTAGTGACTTAGGAGACCATGTCTCGAA
>NW_004524911.1:241718-256932 GCF_000260255.1 Octodon degus
CCCCTTCTCTTCTTGGCTATTTCATCAGGATATTAATCCTTGTCCCTCTCAATGCTGAGCTGGCATTGCTGTGCCCTAGCGTTGTAGGCAGCTAAATTAGATAGAAATTCATATGAAGTCAGAGAGGGACTGGGACCTCAGGGAGATCAGCACAACAAATAAAGACATGGTAAGTGTGGCTGGAGGCATATCTGACAAAGGCAGGACCTCAAGAAGACAGGCCTAGGCTTCCCTAAGACATAAACAGTTGCTTCAAATGATGCCATAGTCAGCAGTACCTGGCCCGGGAAGTTCAGATGGGCATGAGCCACACAGGTGGGTGAGCAGGGCATCTGGACCCATCCCTTCCTCAAATGCCCCTGTTCTGTCCACATCCCCTTGCTAGATCACTCCCTTGCCTGTGGTATCAGCATTAGCTAAGCAGCTATACGTATCTTAAAGGCTAATTGTTTGACCCACATTTTGCACATGTTTTGTTTTTCCTGTATAAATCATCCCGTAAAGGGCCTCGTTGGCAACCCACTGGAGACTCCTGCTTGAAATGCAGGATTTATTGTCCTTGTTTTGATTGAGAATGTCCAACTTCCTTTTGTTCTTACTTCACTGCTCCATTTGCTGGGACCATGAACAAGGCACACGCGGCCTGGAGTTCTCTCTCCTATATCACACAGGGCTGCAGTTATCCCTCCTCTATCACTGCTATGCCTTGGAAGTGATGTTGAGTTTTTTCAGAAACTGAGAATTTCAAACTTTCTCTCCGAACAGTGTCGATTTCTTATGGAGATTTAATGACCTGAGGCCCTCAAATCTATAGTCCTCTCATGCTCAGGATGGTTTTGAGTCTCTTAACCAAGAACCAGGCCCTGTGGGGGACTTGTCACTAGTCAACCCAATATGCAGAATTATGTACTTATTGTTTGCATTTGCTATATTCTAATCAGGACCTATGTTAACATTCCTTAAAAATCTTTTTTTTTAAACTTCAACATTTCATTTATTAAACAGAATAATTGTTATAAAGTTTTAATGGAGGGCTGGTGAGATGGCTCAGTGGTCTAAAGCACCTACTTAGAACAAGCTTAGCAGAGCACAAGGACCGCACTTCAATCCCCCAGCACCACATGCCAGCCAGCCCCACCCCCTGGTGGGCTGAGCTCGCCACACACACACACACACACACACACACACACACACACACACATAAATAAAATTTAAAGAAAAAGTTTTAATGGAATATCACAATCTTAAAAATTATAAAAGTTTATAAATGTTACCAATTTATATCTTGTTACAGAAAGCATATTCATACTATAAGGAAGCTTACATTTTTTTCTAGGCAATTTGATTCTGTGGTTTCTACTTTTAAGTGGGCAAACTCAGCCGTGGTGCATAGGAAGGAGCCCGGGCCGTGCTGCCCACGGAGAAGAGCATGTCCGCGACGCGAGCCCAGAAAGTGAAGATGGCCACCAAGTCCTGCCCCAAGTGCGACCAACAGGTTCCTGTTGCATGTAAATCATGTCCCTGCGGTTACATATTTATTAGTAGAAAACTTTTAAATGCAAAACACTCAGAGAAATCACCATCTTCTACAGAAAACAAGCATGAGACCAAGAGGAGGCGAACAGAGAGCGTTAGGAGAGAGAAGATAAATTCTACAGTAAATAAAGATTTAGAAAACAGAAAGAGATCTCGAAGTAACAGCCATTCAGATCATATCAGACGAGGAAGAGGAAGACCTAAAAGTGCATCTGCCAAAAAACATGAGGAAGAAAGAGAGAAACAGGAAAAGGAAATAGACATCTATGCTAACCTCTCTGATGAAAAGGCTTTCGTGTTTTCAGTCGCCTTGGCAGAAATAAAGAGAAAAATTATCAATCAAAGACTTAATCTCTGATCCTTGTCTGAAGACTCTGTTGAAACTTCCTTCAGGATTGCATCAGCAAATTCTCAAAGTGAAGGACTCTCAGGAGCATTCTGACTGCATCAATAAGGGCCATTGATTGTTTTTCATTTAGCCTGTGCCACACTTTCGGAGCAAAGCTGTGTGCTCGGACTATTCTGGGATTTCCTTGTTTACCAAAGAATATTGTCAGTGTTTTGTGATGCGATATAAGTGGGGTATTTACAGAACCAAACCAAAATGTTGGATGGATGGATGTTAAAAACAAAAAGGAATCAGAGTAGGGGTGGAAGTATGAAAATGGGAAAATGAAATGCTTGATAATTTGCAGGCTTGGCACCAGAAGTGCAGTATTTTAAATACTATAAGAGTGATGTTTAAATATATATATGTATACAGCAGGTTTTGAGCACTAACAGGTTGCATATATACAGTTCATTACCTTTAATAAATTGGCAATTGATACTTTGTTGAATGAGGAATTAAGAATATAAACTGTAAATTTGTCCTCAATTGATTTTCCCCCCTAGGCCATTTTTATTTTTTATTTTTTTCACAGTCACAACACTGGTTTACTGTATATCAAGTCATCCATGTGGTAGACAAACAGAGTCCATGGTGCTTGTACTAACGAGCCACGGCACAGAGCTGGTAGGGTGGCCACGTGGTAGACAGAGTCCATGATACTTGTACTAATGTGCCAAAGCACAGAGCTGGTAGGGTGGTGGAGATTCTACAAACAAAACTGTACCATGGTCGCTGGGCCGGGGCTGCCCTTCAGGCACAGAGAAGTTGAAGCACTGCAGCAGGCAGGTGAAGAAGAGGAAGAGCTCCATGCAGACCAGGGGCTCTCCAGGGCAGATGCGGGGACCTGCTGAGAAGGGCATAAAGGCTAGGCCATTTTTATGATGTAAGGTATGAGTTATATTTTTAGTATACTTTCTAAACAGTTTGGAAGTTTGGGTCCTATATGAAGAAAAACATTTAAGAATATATCATACTTCAGATAGACACCTTGTTTTATTGAATGTAATTTATTTATTGGTTACAAAAATCTTTTCTCCTCTCAGAATGGTGCCTGTTAACCTAAACTTAGAATATATTTATTACATGCAAAATATTTCTTAGATAGCCACTTTTAAGCAGTAATATTTTATCTGAGTGGATGTTCATTTACACATCCTGATAATTATTTAAATTGTTACCTTAACCTCACCCAAAAAAATAAAGCTTAATATTGAAACTAAAAAAAAAAAAAAGTAGGCAAACCCAAAGTGAATTTGGTTCATTGGATAACTTGGATTTTCTACATGATTATAAATGATAGCATCTTTAGAAAAAAATATGATTAAGCTTAATGCTGAGCAGACAGAAATTTCTCCCTAAGGTATTTACCTTAAAGACACCATGACCAATGCTCTCAACAACATCATTATAGTAAACAGAAACACAAGCTTCATTGGGTAGTAAATCAATCACTTATTTACATCTTTATTTCTTTGTGTCAAAATCAAACTCTTCTGTAGGACTATCTAGAAAACACCCCCTCCTCCATGAAAAGATTCCAGTCAAACGCAGTCCAACCTTGTGCATGTGGTGAAAACCTTTTTTGAGAACCGGGAATATAACTTTTTAGCAGGATATTGACCTGGCATGGATGCTATGGTGGAATCTGACATACTCACATAAGTAAGACACACAAAAAGCATTCATCATAGAAAAATATCTCGCCTTAGCCTGGTCAATTCTTTTACTTGAGGTCCTTTAGCTGCGAAGGTGTCTACTGAGCTCCTGGGACAGTGAGGGAGCCAAGTGAAAGCCCCGTTCAAGGCAGGCGTGGGTGGAAGCGGGGCGGGGACTCGGCACGGCAGTGGCAAGAGGAGCGTGTCCCGCGGAGGGACAGCACGTAGTACACACCACGGTCGTGGCCCTCAGTCCCAGCGCTGTCAAAAGTAGGACCGCCAGGCCTGGACCTCCCGGGGCGCCCACGCGCAGGCCCAGAACTAGCCAATCCTGGGCCGGCATCGGGCGCCTCCTTCCGGGCAGGCAGTGACTTCCTGCCGCTGTTGCTATGGTTCCGGGGGCGGGAGCAGGGAGGCTTCCTGAAGGGGCGGGCTCTTCCAAGGAGCCCCCTTAGGAGGTTTTAGTGCACTTTGCAGTTCTTCCTTTCCTTTACCCTGATTCCCGTGTACGGTTTCTTCGGGTCCGTGGCCTCTGGTTGAAAGATCGTTTGCCCACGAAGCACTCTATCAGTTTATCTGGCCCCTAGATGGCGCTGTGCTTCCTCCCGGAACCTGCGTGTCTTCCACCGGCCTTTATTGCCTTCAAAAAAACAGCAAGAGGCTGGGGAACCGGTTCAGTGGCTGTAATGCTTGCTTCTCAAGTGCAAGGTCCCAAGTTCGATCCAAAGTACAAAAACCAAAAACACCCAGAAAGCTTTCCGATTATTTTTTGTTTGGTTTTGTTTGTTTTGGTCTTTTTGAGACAGGGTCTTGCTGTGCAATTCAGGCTTAAAATACCTTTGTGACCAGTTTCACAGTTTACAAAGCCAGCACCTTGAATTTAGATGCCATTTTCTGAAGGAGTTCCTTACTCAAAATCACCTGTAGAAGACCCTGGCTTTTCCTGTGGGAATTTCAACTGGGAGGCTGCCTACGTCCCTAGAGTCTCTCTTGGTCTCTAAGGTCTTATCTCTCTTTCTCCACTTCTCCTGGGCTTTTCCTTTTTCCTTCAGCGTTTAGTTTTTATTAATGCGTGTTTGCGATAAACCATGTTTACTTTCCCCCCAGGGAGTTGGTATGAGTGTGTAAGACAATTTAATCCTTTTTTATCCCTTTCCCCTCTGTGTCCTTCCCTTTTCCACATCTTACTCCTCCCACTTGTGAAAGATCTATGTCTTTATTTCCTATTTCCTGTTCTTTTTACCTTATTCAGATTTTGGGCTGTTAGAAGAGAAGCTGTATGATGTCCAAATACAGCTTGGTTAGCTTGGTTGACTTTGCTTGGTTAGCTCAGTTGTTTAAGCACCTGCTTCGTCAAACCCACCGAGGTTCGAGCCCCAGCTCCACATGCCTTACAGGATCCACCCTTAAGGCAGCCTGAGCCAGCCAAAAAAAAAAAAAATCTTCTCAAACCCATGTGTCTGATTTATTTCTCCTAACATGTTCTCAAGTTGCATACATTTTTGTAGAAATTATTCAAATTGTTTTTAAAGTATCTTAAACATATTTTATTAATGCATGTTTACAGTACTTGCAGCGTACAGTCGTCTTGTGGGAGGTGAACATGATAACGGTACACTATGGAAACCCGCTTATCTTGGTGTATGGATACATCATACATCGTGAGTGTTTAAAATCCCCTTCCCTCCATCTTTAGTCTCTCCACTTCTATTTTATTGTCCTGATTGTCATTTTTCTTAATGATGAAAGTCAAAACTTGTAATAAAAATTGTTATTTTAAAACTTGTTGGGCCGGGGAGATGGCTCAGTGGATTAAGTGCTTCCCTGGCAAGTGCAAGGGCCTGAGTTCAATCCCCGGTTCTGCTAAAATAAAATAAAATAAAACTTGTTTTGGGACCGGGAGATGACTCAGTAGAATAAGCACTTGTCTGGCAAGAGCAAGGTCCTGAGTTCAATCTTCGGTACTGCAAAAAAAAACAAAAAACAAAAACTTTGTTTTCTTTGAATCTGCCTAGCCCTGTAACTGCTTCAGGGCTCTATAATTGCCTTCTTGAGCCCTGTAACCACAATTGCATAACTGAACATACAGGATGCCTGATTGTCACTAATGGTCTCATCCTGCTAGCTCATCAGAAGAACTGCCAGGCTGTCCTGTCCTGCCTTTGTAACCCTTGCTTATGCCTCATTTAAAGATGCTGCCTCGGGCTGGAGAGATGGCTCAGTGGTCTAAAGCACCTACTTAGAACAAGCTTAGCAAAGCACAGGGACCATGGTTCGATCCCCCAGCACCATAGGCCAGCCAGCCCCGCCCCCTGGTGGGCTGAGCTGGCCACACACACACACACACACACACAATAATAAATGTAAAAAAAAAAAAAAGATGCTGCCTCACAGACTTTCGCTGCCTGGCTTTTGTTAGAAGTTATTCTAGCCAGGACCACTGGTGCAAAATAAAGGTGTTGACTGCATACTGACTTCCTCAGCTGTGGTTCCTTTTCCAGAGTCAGTTTTGCCACAGTAATGATATGGCCTATAATGCTTACATACACTGAAGTTATTAGGTTCCTCTACATGTGTCTCAGTTCTTCTCTCATTGCTGGGAGAAGTACCCGACACTCAAAATGAGGGAAAGAAAGGTTTATTTAGCTCACAGTTACAGCAGGTCTCATAGTTTAAAACAGCCTGAATTACATAGCAAGACCTCAGAGCCTCATTTGCTCAGGAGAGAGGGTCAGTGCCTCCATCTTCACCAAACATCTCCTCTCTGCCTGAGGTAGCCTCAATCGTAGAGACCCAGCCACCCTGCACTACGAGGTCCAGAGGAGAGGCTGGGACGCCGTCGGGTCTAGGATGACGGGTTCTGCACCTCAGAGAGGCCACCTGCCAGCACCTCTTGGGCCCTGCCCTTCAAGCCACTCAGTGCTTCTGGAGCAGCATTTGCCCCACAACTTACATGGGGCTTTGGGGTACAACTAGATATAAACCATAACAACATGCCATATGTTTATTCTATTTCTCATTCCCTGCTTCCTGATCCCTAGCCCTTGTTCCCTTGTAACACTTTCCTATTGTAAGAGATCCATCCCTTTGTTCCCTCTATCAATCCCTTGTTATTCTTTGTTTATATATTGCCTCTGTCAAATGAGAGCAACCATACAGTTTTTAAGGTTTTAGGTGTGGTTGTTTTCAGTCCACATAGTATTTTCCAGGTATATTCATTATCCAACAAATGCCTCAAATTTGTCACTCCTTATAGCTGAACAGTCTCCCATCATATATAGATATCACATTTTCTTTATCTGATTATTGTTGATGGATATGCAAGCTGCTTCCAGGATTTAGCTATTATGAGTTGTGCTGCTATAAACATATATTCATGTATCACTGTGATATGTCTTAAACTCATTGGTGAAGATGCGAAGAAGGGTATACCTCAGGCTGGCCTTGAGCTCACTTTGTAGGCCAAGCTGGTCTTGAACTAGCATCAATTGTCATGCCTCAGCCTCCTGAGTGCTGGGATTACAAGCATGTGTCACCATGCCTGGCTAAAAATCAATAAAGCATTTTTGCTTTTACTCCCCCCCCCCCAGGAATCAAATTCAGGAACTTGTGCTTGCCAGATATGTACTTGTCCCACTGAGCTATATTTCTTTTTTCATCCATTTTGACCATTTGTATTTGCTCCCCTTTGAAGTATCTATTCATTTCTGTTGCATGTTTCTTGACTGAGTCTTTAATTTTAGGTGGCTTAATTTTTTTTAAGCTTTTATGTCATGTTTGGTGAAGGTAGATTTTATCTTGGTTTGTAAACTTTATTCTTTTCAAAAAATTATTTATTTATTTTAAGACAATGTCTTGCTATGTAATACAGGCTGGCCATGAACTTGCTCATGTAATTCAGGCTGGCCTGAAACTCATGGTGATCCTCCTGCCTCATCCTCCCAAGTGCTTAGATTGCAAGTGTGCACCACCACGCTTGGCTGTAAATTTTATATCAATAAAAATTTAGAGATATATGTTTAGCAGGAGAAAGAAAATATCTTTATTGGAAAGAGTAGAAGATGAGGTAATAGCTACCTTGTTGGATTAAGGTAGAGAGCTCAGAGCCAGAGCTGGAAGGTCTTTTATTTTATGGTAAGAAAAAGACTATCCTCTTGGAGAGTTGTTATAACTTGCTTGGTTATTTTACATTTTAGGCCTTGAGTCCATTAGGTTGGCTTATGTGCTTTTTCATTGCCTACTTGTAAATTCTTTTTATTTTAAATGTACTTAGTACAGGATCTACAGGTTCTCGCTACATAGGTGGGAGTCATAGTGATTCTCCTGTTTTCAGCTTCCCAAGTGCTGGGATTACAGGCATGCACCACCATGCCCAGTCTCTGCAAATTCTTTCGTAAGCTCACTCTAGTCTTTGTTTTACCAAGGTGATACCTCTGAGAGTTATAGCCCACATTCAGGACCAAGTTAGCAATTAGTAAGGCAATACATATACATTTTGGTGCATTAATATGATGAGAGACTACTACTTACACAGATGTGTGCATATTTGTACAGGTGCACGCATGTCCAGGTGTGTATATATATTTTATATTCTAAGTGAGTTTTTTATAATACAGTTCCCTTCCTACTTTGTTTCCTTTGTATTTAACTGGAGGTGGACATCAGGAGTGAACTGAGCCCTCACCTAAAAGTCAGAACCAGACTGTTTATCAGTCAGGATTTGCCAGAGATCTCGCTAAGGCCTTTCCAGTTTCCTGTGTGGCCCCAAACTTTTCTTATATTTGTATATTCCAGATATGAGTCCTCTGTCTGAAGAGCAGCTGGCAATTATTTTTCCCATTCTGTAGTTTGTCTCTTTATTCTCCTGATTCCTTTGCTACACAGAAGTTTTTAGTCTGATGTAACCCTATTTGTTGATTCTTGCTGCTATCTTGTGCAATTGAGATTCTGTTTAGAAAGTCATTTCCTACACCTATTGTTTCAAGCGTTTTACCTATTTTTAAAATTTATTTATTTATTTATTTATTTATTTATTTTGTGCAGGGTCTCACCAAGCAGCTTGAACTCATAGTGATCCTCCTGTTTTCAGCCTCCCCAGCACTGGGATTACACGCTTTCACTACCATGCCTGGATTCAGTCGCTAGCTCAGCGCACCAGGGGCCCGGGTCAGCATGGCATGTGGTACCGGGTATCGAACCCAAGCCCCTGAGTTTGCTTAAGCAGGCACTTAGTCCGCTGAGCTATCTCACCAGCCCTTTGTACAATCTTTTAAAAAGAGTGAATTTTTTTCCAAAAGTTGTGAAAATTATTTACTAATATGGAAATCAGGAAAAAAATTCCAGACCCTCTAAATAAATGACAGTAATATAAGTAAGAAAATCTAATTCTTTTTTTTTAAGAAAATCTAATTCTATCTCAGCACTTGTATGCTATATCTTCATTTCTTGAACTTCAGCAGAATTTTCATGGAAATTTTTTTAATCTGCAAATGTCTGAGTGCTTTCCTCACTCTGTCCACAACAGGTCAAAGGACCTCCACTCAGTGGACTGACCTGGCAATGAAACAGATGCTTATTCCTCTTGTGGTGGACAAGAAACCCAGGTCCTGCATGCATGCCATGAGAACACTCTCCCACTGAACTATATTGCCAGCCCATAAAATTGGTTTTTAAGATATGTTAAAAACATAGGAAATAAATCTTGTAAAAATTGACCCTGTATGACAGTCTATATATTCTGACAGCTTCGTTGCCATAAAGATATTGTTTGACTTGAACATGTAGCTCGTCACTCACTTTACTGCTCATAAGGTCTTGGGTGGACAACACTAGGGTCAGGGTTCAAGGAAACTTTCACTTCCAGTCCCAGCTCTACCAGTCTTTCATGTTGTACAAGATCCCTTCATTCTCTGGTTTATCAGATTCTGCCATATTTTGGAGAGAAGCAGAAAAGGAGGAGCATCTAGGGAAGGAAACAGTAACATAGCCCCTTTGTCAGTACACAGTACCTTCACATTTTGCTCTTATGCACTGGGATATATTCCCTCAGCCAACCACCCCTAAAAAGCTTCTTTCATTTAGGCAAACAGTTTGAAATCCAACAGTGCACATGATCAGTTCCTTTTCCTGAGTTTCTGTCCTATAGAAGAAAGGAAGACACGAGAGAAACAAAACTATCAGAAAGCTAACATGACTGGGCATACTTAACAATACCAAACACTGCAAAGTCCTCTCTACACTTCAGTATATCAATGTAAGGCTACTGCACTGCCTTCGGCAGAATCAAGTGATTATTTGAAGAGAAACATTCACCTTTCTTAGGCTGATCCATTTTTATCCAAACAAACCCATATCCTAACTAAACAGAATATAAGTGCAAGGATTTTAGAATCAATGAAGAATACACTTTAAAAAACAGAGGTTTTAAAAAAATAATAAAAATAAAACAGGTTTTTAAATCATAATCAGTTTTAAAACTTATCTTTTCCAAAAATCAGACTGTATGAAAAAGTAAGTGAGATTCAAAATGTACAACAACCATTGTGAAAGGGAAAGAAACTGCTCAAAAGCAAAGAACAGGGACCGGGGAGATGGCTCAGTAGAATAAGCGCTTCCCTGGCAAGCACAAGGGCCTGAGTTCAATCCTGGTTTCGCCAAAAAGAAAAAGAAAAAAGAAAACAAAAAAAAAAAAAAAAAAAGGAAAAGAACAACTGCGATCAGGGCAAAGAGAAAGAAGAAAGGAAAAAATATATCTACACACACACACACATTGTATTAGTTAATTGAAAGGGACTTTTTTTTTTATTTTTAGGAAAGGGTCTACAGGGTGTTCAGAGTCGCACTACTAGATTAGACTACTAGATTAGACTCGTAGTGATCCGCCTGTTTACAGCCTCCCAAGAGCTGGGATTACAGGTGCACACCACCACGCCCAGTCTCAATTGCCTCCTCAGTGCTCCCCTGGTGGGGGGGGGGGCGGCCAGGGCCCTCACGGCAGCCCTGTGGATCGAACACCCAGCCCCTGCACCTGCTTGCAGGCACTGTAATCCGCTGAGCTATTTGGCCGGCCCTGGAATTGTTTGAATCATATTGCATGCCTGTATCTTATAAGATGAGCAACAGAGGGGCTGGGGAGATAGCTCAGTAGACTAAGTGCTTGCCTGGTAAGGGCTAGGGCCTGAGTTCAATCCCCAGTTCCAAAAAAAAAAAAAGAAAAGAAAGAAAGAAAAAAATATATTGTTTGGGGCTGGTGAGATGGCTCAGTGGTCTAAAGCACCTACTTAGAACAAGCTTAGCAAAGCACAGGGACCGCGGTTCAATCCCCCAGCACCACATGCCACCCAGCCCCGCCCCCGGTGGGCTGAGCTGGCCACATACACATACACACACACACATAAATAAATAAATAAAAAAATAAGATGAGCAACTACTTTGAAGACAACAATATGCAATGTAATAACCATTGTTAATTCCTAAAAAAAAATCAAATTGTATCATCATACTTCAAGTTCGATTACAGCCGATACCAAACATGAGCAGGTAAACTGTGTCACGTGGGATAATAGTGCTCTAATAGAGGGGTCAGGAGGACCCACCTTGGACTAGCTGGAGCAACTGAGTAATTTCCCATGGCCTTTCTCCAAACACAACATTAAAAGAACTGAGAATGTATCTCAGTTCTGATAGTCACTCATACTAAAAATAAACGAACAAACCAAGAAAAAAAGAAAAACCTTCATACATAACCTCCACGAATCACAGCACAGATGTTTTGTGACAATGGAACACAACACAGCATTGTGGCCGTGATAGGAATGGATCCAAAATTCTTAGGCACGTTTTCTAAGTATGGCTAGTTTGCCTTTTGGAGTCTTTATGACAGTTTGCTCTCATATTAATTCCTGTGCTTCTGAAAAAAGCAAATTTTTCCCCAAGAAATGTACAATTTAAACTAAAAGTCGGGCACACTTTATCTCATGCACACCCAGGAAAATGTGCCTGACCACAATGTACATTGCAATGATGTGGGGGGAAGAAACTCCCAATCTAAAACATGCCTGGGAAAAGTTCCTGTTCCCTAAAACTGAAGAAGGAATTTTAGGAATAATGAAGGTTCAGAGAACACATTTATTGGGGGAAAGAAAGCTTCAGTCCAAGAGAGGGACAGAATGGGACCCAGCAGGCTGCCTGGGAATCTGCCCTTTCTAAGGATTTTTATAGAGCAAAACCATAAGGTGAATCAGGTCCAAGGTGGGAAACATGGGAATTCGCTGGGGTGGGGGCGAAACTATGGTCCACCAGTAAGAGTACAAGCACAATTGCTCAGGTAAAATTGATTAAATCCGTATCAACTGGGTAAGGGCGTCACATAGCAGGCCAACAACAACAGGTGCTCTTCCTCTAGATGGTTGGGTCAGTGACTCTTCCTGGCTTCTCAAGGTGACTGATACCTATTTAGAGCATCAGTCCCTGATGCCTGTCCCAAGGGAGGTATGTGGCTGCGTTTGGTCTTTTGTCTTGAGGTCTGGCTTGTAGGACGAGTGTCTGTGTCTACCATAGTTGCAAGGCCTTCCATACTGGCTCTTGAGGACCTAGCCCACTGTGACTGCCTATAACATTTCTCTTTAACTCAAGCTGCCTACCACAGTTACTTCATCAGCATATTAATCTCTGTCTCGCAAACTGAGGGCTATTTCTTTCTCCTTGTGTAACAGAAAGTGTAGATGGACATTAACATGCAGTTAGAATAGCATTGGAAGAGGAAGTTAGCACAAAAAAAAAAAGGCATCAGAATTGTGGCTGGAGGAACACCTGAAAACCATGTGACTTGAAGATGACTCATTGGCCAGGCCTACAAGCCTCCCTAAGAGATAAACAGTAACTTCAAATTATACTGGGGCTAAGTACCACTTAGTGCACCAAGTCCAAACTGGAATCAGCCCCCCCAGGTCCGTAAGTAGGGCATCTAGACCCATCCTCCCAAAAATGTCAATGTTCTTTGCAAGTATCCATGCTAGGTCACTCATTTGCCCAAGGGATCGTATTAGCTAAGGGGTTATAATTATAATGGTTTAAAAAGAACAAAAAACAAAAAACACCCGTATTTGGTACAGGGTCTCACTGTGCAGCTACCACTCATAACGATCCTAATTTCAGCCTCCCCAGCACTGGAATTACAGGAGTGCGCCACCATACCTGGACTCGGTGGCCCGCTCAGCGTGCCTAGGGGCAGGGCCAAGGTGCCATGTGCTGTGGGGATCAAACACAGGTCCCTTCACTTGCCGAATCAGGTACTTAGTCCACTAAGCGATCTTGTCGGCCCTTATATGTGTAAGTCTAGAGACTGATTGTAGCTTAACCCAGGGTGAACCCACTTTCCTGTACAAATTACCCTGACAAAGGCCTTCAGTGAACACCCACTCAGGGACCCTCCTGAAAACTGAGGAGCTATTCTCCGTTTCCCAGAAAACTTTCCCAACTTCTTCCAGTGCTTGTAGATTTCATCCCTCCGTGTTTGGGGACCGCAAGCGAGACACACTTGGCATAGAACAGGGCCAGACTTCTGTTTCCCTACATCCTTCACTGCTGGTTCTTCAACGTATAGCAACTGAGGGCTTCAAACATTCTGGCCTAATGCAGCTCAGTGTCTCCTGGATATGTAGTAGGGTGGGACCCTCAAATCTAGTAGACTTCCCTGCTTTGGATGTGTTTTGAGTATTGCCAAGAAGAAAGCCTTCTGGAGTAACTGCGAGCCAATATGCAGTTCTTAATTTAATTTTTATATTCCTTGATTCTATTTAGGACCCTATGTTAACATTACTTAAAAATCCTTTTCAGGAACTGGGAATCTACTTTAGCTATTGCTTGCTGACCTGGCATGCATGCTGAGGTGGGTTCTGGTACCACTAAGGGAAACAAACAAAAACCCCAAACTTTTTCTCGCATCACAGGAGTGAGTTCAATGACTGAAGATCCTTCAGATGTGATGGTGTCTAGCTGGTCCCCTGGGAACCCCGTGGGCCAGGAGGGAAGAGACCGATCCGAGGAGGATGCTAGCGTGGCCGGGGTCTCAGAACGTCACTGGCAAGAGGACCGCGTACCGAAAGGGGGCACCACGGTCCTGGCCCTCAGCCTAGCTCTGTCAAAAGCGGAACCGCCTGGCCCCGACCTCCCGGGCGCTCACGCGCAGGCCCAGAACTGGTCAATCCTGGGCCGGCATCGTGCGCGTCCTTCCGCGAAGGCGGTGACTTCCTGCCGCTGTTGCTATGGTTCCGAGGGCGGGAGTAGGGAGGCTTCCTGAAAGGGCGGGGCCTTCAACAGGGCCCGCTTGGGCCGGTATTTTTTTCCGTTTTCCCGGTCTTGCCTTCACTGCCCGTGTTCTCGCAGACTGCGTGTACAGGTATTCGGCCAGTTCGGTTGAGAAAATACTGAATTTCCTCTGATCGAGTCACCGATTCGTTTTCTGAGGCCGCTAGATGGCACTGTGGCATTGTGAGACAATCTCCCGCTCGCCTTTCCCCCCGCCCTTCGTATTTTAAAAAAATGGCAAGGTTTTCTGATTGAAACAGCCCATCAGGAGCAGTTCCACAGTCTGTGCTAAGCCAGTAGCTAGAATTTGGCAGCCATTTTGTGCAAGACATTCTTGCTTTTCTTTGGGAATTTGACTGGGAGGCTGCCTAGGCTCTTGGCAGTCTGTCTCCCATTCTGTCCGAGGCCCTGTCTCGTTTCTCCACTTCTCCTGGCTTTCCTTCATCCTCCAGTTTTTAGTCTCTATTAATACGTATTGAGAGAAAATCGTGTTTCCTTCCTCCTGGTTGTTTAATACAAGTATATAAGCCCCATTTTCTGTGTGTCAAGTTTTCCTTTCCCACTCTTATGAGAAGTTGCTCGTGCATTATTTCCTGTCCTTAAGAAAACGTCCAGATTGCCCTAGGAAATAGAGAATGTCGCCATTCAGCACTCCCTTGTTCCCTGGACGCCCAGGGAAAGCCTCACCACCACCACCACCACCACCACCACCCATCCCCCTCCACACACATACACACTTTCTTGGGGCCATTTCAAGAGGGCCACCTCGTCAGAATAGTAATCCCTGCCCCTCTCAAGACTGAACCTGTAGGCTGTGTGCGCTATACGCTGGGAGCTAAATTCAAGAGAAATTACGATGAAGTGAAGGAGGGATTGGGACCACAAGGAGGTCAATACAAAAAATAAAGACATGGAAAGTGTGGGTGGAGGAATTTGTGAGGAAGGCCAGATCTTTGGCGGAACCAGGGTCTGAAATCAGGCCCTTGCACTTGCCAGGGAAGTGCTTATTCAACTGAGCCAGCCCCCCAGCCCCAGAAGGCCAGATGGTGAGACAGCACCAAGGGCTACAGGGCTACAGGCCTGCCTATGGCACCAAGTAAGTTTAAATTAGACTGTAATCAGAACCACCTGGCCCAGGAAGTCCAGATGGGCATCAGCCACTCAGGTGAAGGAGCATGGCCTGTGGACGCATCTCTTCCCAAAATGCCCCTGTCCTTTCCAAGTAAATGGGCTAGGTCAGTCATTTGCCTATGGGATCAGTATTAGCTAAGGGCCTATACTTGTAATCTTAAAGGTTGATTGTTGTTTGATACAGGTTGTATGC
>NW_004524911.1:290299-292001 GCF_000260255.1 Octodon degus
GATAGATATATAGTTGCATTCTCTTAATGAATAGAATGATTTGTTCTAATGGTGTTTGTAAATAGGATCACAGGTCCACTTCTTGTACAGCAATTAACCACTAAGAAGAATATATGCAGTGTAATATTTGTTGAAACTGTACTTCCGATTAGATTTGAAACTGTCTCATTGCTATCTGTTTATCAATGAAACTTTGAAAAAAAAGAAAAAAAATAAAAAATACAAGAGATTTTTTTAAAAAAAAAAATCATTTGTGGGACCTGGGAATATGGCTTAGAAGTAGCATGTGGAGGTTGCATGCATGCTTAGTGGAATCTGGTACCACACATGAAAAAACAAAAAATAAGGTAAACTCATTTACTTTTGTTTTTTTAACACCAGGTCTCGCTATGCAGTTCAGGGTGACCTTCAGCTCATTTTGTAGACCAGGCTGGCCGCTAACTTACAATGATCCGTCTGCTTCAGCCTCCTGATGGCTCAGATTTCAGGTGTGCCCCACCAGGCACGGCAAGAACACACTACCAGACATCAGCCATGTCAGTTCATTGACTTAAGAATCTTCAACTTGGGGGCCAGGGAGATGGCTCAGTGGAATAAGCGCTTCCCTGGCAATCAGCAAGGGCCTGAGTTCATTCCCCGGTTCCACCAAAAAAAAAAAAAAAAAAAATATCCTTCAACAGTGGTGGTGTCCACCAAGTCTCTGGGGAGCTATGTGGGCCAGGTGGGCTGCAAAGGTTCAGGGCTAAAAGGAAGATAATGAGCCAGGATGGGTGGCAGGGGGACCAGGTACCTGGAAAGGCACTGGAAAGAGGTGTGTGGCCCGCAGTGGGGCAGGACGAAGAGTACACCAGGGTCCTGGCCCTCAGTCTCGGGGCTGTTAGTACGACGGGGGCGGGGAGATGGCTCAGTAGAATAAGCGCTTCCCTGGCAAGCGCAAGGGCCTGAGTTCAATCCCGAGTGCGGCTTCCTGGGGTCTTCAAGAAGGCTTGATTGCGTGGTTGTAGTACATCTTAGGGATTTTAGCTGTATTCCTCTTGGTTCGGTTAGACTGTATTTACGTGTCTTTGGCTTTTTCGGTTGAGCAAAAAGTGAATTTTTATGTGTAATTCGCCATGTCCTTTTCTCTGGCCGCTAGATGGCAGTGTAACAAACTCCTTTATCTCTTGCACCCGCCCTTCCTGTATTAAAAAAATGGCAAATTTTTTCATTAAAATACGTTCTTTTGGGAAGTTTCAGTCTGTGGAAAGCCAGTAGCTAGAATTTGGGAGCCATTTTGTGCAAGCCACCGTTGCTAAAAATCCCGCCTAAGTAAGACCTGTTTTTCCTGCTGAAATTTCAACATGGAAGCTGCTTAGGCTCCCTGGCAGTGGTATTCTGTCTCCCATTCTCTTTCTGTGTGGCCATTTTCTTTCTTTCTTTTTCAAATTTTGTTTTTTAAAGAGAACAACATAGTATTAAAACAGAAAAATTACAAATGAGACAGAATTTCACTAAACAGAATATCAATTTTGTAGTAATTTTTGTATTGCATGGTGTTGTCTTCAAATTAGTTGTTTATATTGTTGCAGGTAGGTAAATTAAAGAAATGTATTATAGGCAGTCAGGGCTAGGCCCTGAAGGAGACAATATGGAAGACAGGTGACATTGCAACTTTGGAAGATGTTATGGGTCACTCAGAATAGGAACCAGATCAGCCAGGTTG